>NC_053434.1:60109028-60318672 GCF_007990345.1 Gossypium hirsutum
TTGAACTCACAGTGGTCTATCTCGATCAAGTCTAGAATAACCCACAGTAGCCTTTGAACGGCTAAAATCATCTCAGAATTTCTTTGATGCTGAATGAAATGACTTATTCGATGATCTTTTTTGCGAATCCCTAGATTCAAAATCTTCTTTTCTTTTCTCTTCCTCAACTTTACATGCTCGTTCAACAAGCACAATAAACTCTTTTATTTCCAGAATCCCAACTAACAACTTGCTGTCTTCATTCAATCCATCTTCAAATCTCTTGCACATAATTGCTTCAGTTGAGACACATTCTCATGCATATTAACTTAATTTCACAAATTCTCATTCTTATTCTATAACAGACTTACGGCCTTGTTTCAACTTGAGGAACTCTTGGCGTTTCTGATTTATGAATCTCTGGCTGATATACTTCTTTCTAAATTCAGTTTGAAAGAACTCCCAAGTAACTCGTTCTTTCGGAACCACGGATATTAACGTTTTCGACCAATGATACGTCGTATCTCTCAAAAGTGAAACAACATATTTAAGACTTTCATCAGGAGTACATGACGTTTCATCAAACACTCATATCATATTCTCGAGCCAAAACTCAGCTCTCTCAACATCATCACCAGTAGTAGCACAAAACTCTTTAGCCCCATATTTTCTAATTTTATCAACTGGATGTTTACTCAATCGGATTGGATTTATCACTTGTGGCACAACTGGGACTTGTTGATGAATAGGTGGGGTGGAGGTTGTGGAGCAGCCGGATTAGTTCTAATATACTGAGTGAACCACTCATTCATCATCTGATAGAAGGCTTACTTTGCCTCTCCCTCGTGACTGCTAGATACTAGTCTAGAATCGGATTGCACTGCCCCTTGAGCGGGAGCGGGTGCATTACTTTCAACATCGTCAGCTACAGCCCGATCGAGATCCATTTGCTAAATAAAAACACATTTTAAATTGTTAGGAATCATCACACTATCGCAGTTTATATATATAGCATGTATAGCTAAACTCAAACGTGCTACGTTAGTCCTAGAACAACTAAATCGTAGCTCTGATAACAATAAATGTAACACCCCTAACCTGTATTCGTCATCGGAATAAGGTTACGAGGCATTACCGGATAGCACACCTCATTTACATACACTTAAGCATTCGTAATCAAAATTCATTCAAACATTCACAATGTCCCTTATAAGGCTCTACGAAACCTTAAAACATGTTTAGAAGAGGTTCGGGACTAAACCGATAACATTGCAAACTTAAGGAAATATAAAAATATTTCAAAAATTTAATGGTCACACGTCCGTGTGAACAGGCAGTGTGCCTCACACGGCTACCAGACATACTCGTGTCACGAGCCATGTGAAAACAGGGCATACATACTGACTTGCACTACACGGCCGAGGACATGCCCCTGTGCCAGGCTGTATGAAATCTAGGAGGTTACTGACTTGGGTCATACAGCCGACCACAAGCCCATGTGCCAGCCTGTGTGCCACACACGACCAGTAGACATGCCCGTGTGTCTAGGCCGTGTCAAAACTGTAGGGTATACTATCTTAAATCGAAGGGTGCCCTAGGGGACACACGGTCGTATAACATGACCATGTGTTGCACACGATTGAGACACACGCCCGTGTCTCTTCCTGTGTAGACAAAAATAGGCCATTTATAAGGCCAGCATGCCACCCAAAAAGGGTCATCCTTACAAGCATCAACCAAAGCATAATTCATGACCAAATAGCAACCAAAACCATACTTAAACATGCATAATTCAATCCATAATATCACCAATAAATTTCATACTCAATTTTATGAACTAAAATCATACCAATCCATTTGTCTCAAAGAACATATAACCAAACTCAAAATCATATCAAAACCTTACCATTTTAACTACCAAATCATACCAAGATGGCCATTCACACAAGACCATATATATACATCAATTATAACATTTTTCCATCACATAGTCTATACCAAAACCAATTCCATAGTCTCAATTATATTCATATCATATCACATGACAAGAAATACACATAACACATATCATAACATCACTAGCCTATACATGCCATATATCAATATTTACAACTTCAAAATTACCAAAATAACGTTCGATAGTGTGACGATGATCCTTGACGATCCCCAAGCTCACAGTAGCTTCGATAATCTATAAAACAATTGAAAAACACACAAAGTAAGCTTTCCAAAGCTTAGTAAGCCATATACAAATAAACTTATCACATAAACTATTATAGACCAATTCATACATATGAATCATGACAAAACACAATTGCAAGATCATATTTCTCATATAACTCAATTGTTCATAATCATTTGCTTATAAACATCACATTTTCATATAGTTCACATCTCAAATGATCATATTCATTCTTACTTCGCATTGCCAAATTTTATATACCTTTCGTACGTATCTAAATCAGATACACATTCACTTGATCATTTATTTTTCAATAATGCCTGTTGAACCGTTCGGAAGCAATAAGGATACTCGGATAGCTCAGAAAGCTCGTACAATGCCAATGTCCCAGAAATGGTCTTACATGTAATCAAATATCAATGCCACTGTCAGGTCATACACAAAATCATATACGATGCTGATGTCCTAAACATGGTCTTACACGTAAATCTCAAGTCGATGCCAATGTCCCAGACGTAGTCTTACTCGATATCACACCTCGAAATCCTATGTCATGACATATGTATCTTATACTATTCCTATGGTTCGTACGGGGCTTTCGGATGCCGTAACTTTGTCGATACTTTCTTGGATTAAATTATTTAGCTCTCATAGCAATTCAATACATTTCTACAATAATCAAACATATATTATTCAATTGGAATACAATTATTTGCATATGAACATACCTCGAAAATGAGAACGGCTAAACAAGTTGATTATTCTACAACCTTCGACTTTCCCCGATCTAATTTCGATTTATTTCGTTCTTGATATATATAAATTTAGATTTCACTAATTTAATAACACATTTATTCATTTCAATCCACAAACACATAATTAGGGAATTTTATACTTTAGCCCCTAAAATTTCACATTTTGACATTTTAGTCCCTATTTCATAAAATCAGAAAATAATCAAAATTTTCTTATACACATGCTTGGCTGAATATTCTCATAGTTTGTATAGGCCTATATCTTTCATTTATTTCACATTTTTACTCCTCAATTGCAAATTTCACAATTTAATCCTTAATAAGCATTTTTGTCAAAAATAACTTAATTAAACATAATTATCTATCATCAAAGATTTATTTTTCATCATCAAACCATAAAAATATCAAGCTATAAACAATGAAAAATCACAAAATCCACAAAAAATTCAAAAATTCAAGCATGGGCTAGCTAGTCTTCGAAGCAACGATCTCAAAAACGTAAAAATCATCAAAAACGGAACAAAAACGAACCTTCAATTGAGCTTTAACATGGCCGAACCCTATAGCTTCCTATTTGTTTTCTTTTCTTTTAATTTTTGGCTAGGAAGGTTAAAAGATGATAGGAAATTTGATTTTTTTATTAATATTACTTAATAACTAATTTACAAAATTAACCCTAATTAAAAGCCACCATATTCCATCTTATTAAACCCATTTATGTCAATTTCCACTTCAATGGTCTAATAAAAACATAAGGACCTATCATTTAATAAGCCATAGCAATTAGAAACCTTTATCAATTAGAATGCAACTTTTGCATTTTACGCAATTAAGTCCTTTTTTCTCAAATTGAGCTATTAAATGATAAAATTAGCTCACGAAATTTTTACACATACATATTCACATGCTGTAAACACATAAAATAATATTAAAATAATTTTACGACCTCGGATCTGTGGTTTGGCGGACTATTCTATTAAGTATGCGCCACCCTAGATGCTTTTGTGAATTAGTCAAGTTCGTAGTTGGTTAGGTTTGTTTATTATTTTAGTAAGGCAATTAGTTAGTAAAGTTGAGATTTAGTTAGAATGGAACTAAGCTACTATAGATGAAAAGACTTAAATTATGATAGGCACACTTAATCACGGGAATTAAGAGTGTTAATGGATTTATTTGATTCTTCTACTAAACCTTGTCTACGTGTTTAAGTATATAAGGATAGCGGTGACTTCTTCGAAAATCTTTGCATCTTCTTTATTTTCTTCTTTCTTCTTGATTTTTTTGAACTCTTTGAAAACTTAAGTCCAGAAATCCTCTCCGAAGTTGGGCTCGCTATATTCAACTAATTTATAAGTTTGTAACAACTCATTGGTAATTACTAATGAACCTTAGGTTATCCTCAAAATTATTTACGTGTTTTTAGTTTTTCCTGTATATATGTTAAAATGGTGTGTAAAGAAGGAAACTTCCTAATTCTGGATTAAGTGTTAATGATTCTTAGCATGTTTAGATTTGATAGATCAGTGATTTGATAGGTTTAATTATCCTCATTTTTAGCTCAAGAAGCTATTGAAGGTCCGAGTGATAAAGGCAAAGGACCTACTTTATATACTTTACTCTAATTTCTGGTGAGTTTCTTTTGACTTTCATGTGTTGTGGTTTTCTGTATTTAACAGTTGTGTAAGGCAAGTATTCTTTCTTTATAAATGATGAAAGGTGTATGATGTGAATAATGGTTGTCCAGAGTCATTAATCAGAGTTTACTATGTCTATGTTATAGAGTACGGACCATTTTTCATGTTTAAGCCACAACCATCTACTTCTAATATGAATAAATAATATGGTATAAATTGATATGTGGATATGGAGAAGAGGAGATATGTTTGTGTAACCTCCGGTAAGGTAGGTATATTACAAACCGAATTGGTAGCACACGATAAAACATGTTATACTATGTGAAAATGATATAAGAAGTTATGGTGAAGAACGTATATGAATGAGCCTGTATGTTATGTATCTGGCTCTAAAGTCTAGATATGTTGCTATCATGAAAATGGATTGTCTGAGTTATGTTGAATTGATGTATAGTATCCATCTATGTGATATGCCATTGGCGTACTGCGTCTGTCTAAATTCTGTATACATCATTAGGCATATTCTGTGTTAATGTGTGAATTCCTTTTTAAAGGTTTAGTTGTGTGGTTAGCATTTTTACTTAAGATCTCTTTAGAACTCACTAAGTTCTTATGAACTTAGCCTGTTACCTTTCCATCTTAGACTTACTGATTGAAGGAAGACTTTTTTGAAGGACTACGCCAGAGCGCTGTTGTTGTTGTGAGATAACTGTTTGTTAGCACTATACATGACACATGGGGGTGACATCTAAGTGTATTTTGAGGGGAAAATGTATAAATAACAGTTATCTCACTAAGTTCTTATGAACTTATCCTGTTACCTTTTCTTTCTTAGGCTTATTGATTGAAGGAAGACTTTTTTGAAGGACTACGCCAAAGCGTTGTTGCTGTGAGATAACTGTTTTGTTAGCACTATGCATGACACATGGGGGGTGACATTAAAGTGTATTTTGAGGAGAAAGTGTATAAATAACTTCTATTTGTTTAAGGCTTAGTTTTTATAAAATCTTACTAACATTTTTGTTATTAAATATTATATGTTGTTTAATTAAGTTACTCTAGAGTTTATACGCAGTAAGATTTAAACATTATATTTAATCTAATAGAGGTTTAATTCAAACATTGAAGTTTTACAAAGCTTTTGTCAGAACTAGTTTTAAATTTAAGATTATTTCTAAGTATTGACACGTCATACTCAAATTCTTTTAAAGGATCGGGTTTGGTGTGTTACACCCAGATACTTAGATATACGATGACTCGAATTCCTTAAGATTTCAGAAGAAGACATGATACTGTTCAGACATGGAAGACACCAAATACTTAGATTTCAACATTATGTAACGCAAGCAAACTCAAATTGACATTTCTTTATGTTTTTCATAAATAAAAACATGCTCATATTCAACACTAACATATACCATGGTGGACACCTTTCTTAACATACAGATACTCACTTCATTTCCAAAAATTTCCTTCAAAACTTATTTGATTACATCACATATCTAATTCAAAATATTAAACTCAGATGTATCATAACCTTATTATAGCAATATTTATCGTAGAAAACTCAAAACTTATACAAAACTTACCACCAAGGAGGATAATCCAATTCTACCATATAGAATTAGCAAAGTATGCCACAAGGGATAGACATAATACACCACAAGTGCAACTTACCGGATATGCCACAAAGGCATCATACAGAATTACGTTTTTACTGTCCTGATGAACTTTCTCAGAAGATGCCATGGGTTTCTCCCATATTAACTTACACATAAGTTCATGTATCACAATCTACCCATTCGATCTACACATTATTGAAGATTACACGATGAACATTCATACAATCATATATTGCCATAGGTCTCAACCACATGGACTTACACATATTCATGTATCATGATCAGCTACTCTAGTCTTTCTCTTACTAGAGGCTATTGGAACGACGAAAATGTGCAAGTGTACACAATCTCAACAAGTAATAAAGTGACAAGTAATGCCGAGTTATCGTACCCACAGGGATTGTGCAAAGAAATATTGATGAAATAAATAATTTAACAAGTTGGTGGTGAAATTTTGATGATTTGTGTGAAAAAAATAAAATAAAATAAAATAAGAAAAAAAATAAAACAACACACAAATTTTACGTGGAAACCCTTTCGGGGAAAAAACCACGGGCAGAGGAGAAGAAAATTCACTATGTCGAAATTTTGAATCAATACAAGAGGAATAGACTATGTCTATTTATAGGCTTGTAAAGCCATATTCTAGTAGGATTGAAACACCTTATCCTAATCAATATAAAATAGATGGAGTTTAATAAGGTTTAAAAAACCTTATTCTAAAATAAAATAAAAGAAGTCTAGTTCTATATGGATTTTACTTTTATTTTATTTTCCATTGTATTTTATTTAAATAAGAATTTGGGTCACTTAATTCTAACAATCTCCACCTTGACACAAATTCTCAATGAACAAGTTCTTCATCGCGAACTTTCAATAAACAAGTTCTCCACCTCTTCCATAAAACCCCTTAAGGGTTTAACTTCAACAATGAACACCAACCAAGTCTAAGAAATGCTCAAACTTGGTTATAGGAAGTGACTTAGTCATCATATCTGCAGGATTTTCATGAGTACTAATTTTGCTCACAACAATATCACCACGAGCAATAATATCATGAACAAAATGATACCGAACATCAATGTGTTTTGTTCTCTCATGAAACATTTGATCTTTTGTAAGAAAGATGGCACTCTGACTGTCACAAAATATTGTGCTGATTTGAAGGTCTTCATTAAGTTCACTAAAGAGTCCCTTCAACCAAACAGCTTCTTTACAAGCCTCAGTAATCGCCATGTACTCAGCTTCAATGGTAGACAAAGCGACTGTAGTTTGCAAAGTGGCTTTCTGTAACACCCCGTACCCGAGGCCGTTGCCGGAGTCGGACACGAGGGGTTCACAGACTAAATTCGCTTACTATCGCAGTCCATTTTAAAAATTTCCAGGCAGTCGGCTAACTGCGTCACTGTCACCTTAAAAATCATATCTTGAGTTTCACAACTCTAAAATCAGTTTCGTAATTTTTCCCTGAAACTAGACTCATATGCCCAACTACATATTTTTTTCTAGAATTTTTGGTCAGGCCAATTAGTACAGTTTATTAGTTAAATTCTCCCCTGTTACAGGGTGCGACTACACTGACCTTCATGCATTACGATTTGGATATCTCCCTGAACAGAGCTTCAATACTGATGCCGTTTTTTCTATACAAACTATACTCAGAGAGGAATCTATACATATATGGCATGACTCCTAATTATCTCTGGTTAATTTATAATGAATTTCCAAAGTTGGAACAGGAGATCCAGAAACCGTTCTGGCCCTGTTTCACGAGAACTTTAATATCTCTTAATATACTGTTCATATGATTGTTTCGTTACTTTCATATGAAAATAGATTCATCAAGGTTCGATTACATAATTTATTCACTATTTAATTCCATTCCTAAAAATTTTAGTGATTTTTCAAATCCACACCACTGCTGCTGTCAGCATCTGTTTTCAAGGTAAACTTTACCTATTTCGTGGTTACCATGGACCAACTAGAGTTTTGTCATACATAGGTCCACATATGATCATATTTAGCCATTCCAATGGCTGATCATTTGCCCAACACTTCCATTCCAGTCCATAGTCACATCATGAAACCATATATATATACATAAACACAAATGGTCAAATGCCATACTCCACTTCTACGAGCCATTTTCGCATGGCTGTACACACATACATCACAAAAAGTACTTGAAAAACAACAAAGGGTAGTCCTATACATGCCATATCCAGAGTTCAACTAAAAGAGTACCCAAAGGGCTTTGATAGTGTGGATGACTTCGACTTCGATGATCCCAAATCCGATATCTAATGAACAAAATCTATAAAACAGAGAAACAAAGAAACGGAGTAAGCAATTTATGCTTAGTAAGTTTTGAGCAAGGGATTCCAGCACAACAAAAGTATAGCATTCATGTAGCTAAACAGATAATTTCATATGCACAAATTTTCAATATCATACTTACTTCACATTACCAACCCTTATATTCATACACAAAGATCAACTTAGCCAAAGGCCGGTAGCTCATTTATCAACTGAGCGAATACTTATTTGTAAGGGCTCAACTAATTCAAAGCACATACGAAACATACCTCAATGTTGGGATGTTACAAGCGTATCAACTGAAATTTTTACAGCAAGATCGTTCATTCCCAAATCACGTACCTTCGGAATTTAACCGGATATAGCTACTCGTTCAAATGCCTTCGGGACATAGCCCGGTTATAGTAACTCGCACAAATGCCTTCGGGACTTAACCCGGATTTAGTAACTCGCACCAATGCCTTCGGGCTTAGCCCGGAATTAGTAACTCGCACAAATGCCTTCGGATCTTAGTCCGGATATGGTCACTTAGCACAAAGCCTTCGGGACTTAGCCCGGACATCATTCGAATAACCATGCACATTTAACAATAAATCATGACACATTCGTATTTCATTTTCATTAGCAAAACTCAAACACAAGACACTTATCACTCTTGCAATTTCGGCTCAATAACCACACACAAAGAGCATGATTTTGATTTTCTTAAAACATGATCTAATCAAATCATAATTTAAGCTCTATTACTCAAGAACTTACCTCGGATGTTGTCGAACGGTTTCGACGGCTATTCGACCACTTTTTCCTTCCCTTTATCGGATTTAGTTCCCCTTTGCTCTTGAGCTTAATTCAAACAAATTTAACTCATTAAAGTCTCATTTTGCTAGCTTATGGCCCAATATGACAAGGAGTTTGATAGGTCATATGGCCACCTTTTAGCTCAAATACACAATGGTCATACGCATTTTTAATCACATCAAGCAATTTAATACAATTCATTCGAACATCAAAAGAGAAGCTCAAGGTACTTAGCCCATATATACATTAGACACTAGAGTCATATATGTACGAAATCACGAATCGAATTCAACATACTAGCTAATATTTCCCCTTAGCCAAATTTTCTAAGTCAAGCTAAAGCCATCAATAGGCTACCTATGGCCGAACATACACATAACATATGTACTTATTCATGTGGCCGAACATACATGTCTATGTTGGGGCCGATTGCATCACAACACCATACCATTTCAATTTTTGGTCATGGTTAAACAAAGAACTTAATGTCTCACTCAAAAATGCTAAAAAGAAGATTCAAGAATCATCAATCCACCATCACATGCACCATTACAAAGCTTCACTTTTAGCATGCAAATGATATCAACACCAATCCACCTTGGCCGAATATCATCTCCATGACATAGTAAAGATTTGAACCATGGGCTATTTAGAACTCAAGCTAACTACTAAAACATGCATGCATCTCATGGAACATCATCAAACATACCTTAGTCTATCAAACCACCATAGCCGATTTCCTCAAAGCTCTTTTTCCTTCTTTTTCTTTCTCCTATTCGGCCAAGAACAACATGAGAGCCTTTCTCTTCTTTTTTTTTTGTCATGCATGAGAATGATGAACACATTTTTTTCCCTTTGTTTTCTTCCTTCAATTTCTTATTAGTTTATTGCCCATGCTTCTTATTTTATTCTTCCATTAACACAACATGTTTCATGACATGTTTTGCCCATGCTTCTTATTTTATTTTTCCATTAACACAACATGTTTCATGACATGTTTTGCCCATCATCCCTTGTCATGGCCGGCCACTAGTACTTAAATGGGGGGAAATTGACATGCAAGTCCATCCCTTTGATTACATGCACTATTAGGCCACTTGCATTTGCCTAGCACATTTCTAAATTTTCTCACATAAGTCCTATCAACTAAATTTACATGCAATTAACTAAATCGAAGCTTAAAACTTTCACACATTTATATTCACATATTTTAGGCAATAATTATCACATTCAAATAATTTGGTGACTCGTCTAGCGGTCTCGAGACCGCTTTCCGACTAGGGTCACTTTAGGGCTGTCACAACTCTCCCCCACTTAAGAAATTTTCGTCCCCGAAAATCTTACCGGTAAATAGGTTTGGGTATCGTTCTTTCATCGAGCTCTCGGTTTCCCAAGCAGCTTCCTCGATCCCGTGTTTGAGCCATAACACCTTTACTAACGGAACCTTTTGTTCCGCAACTCTTTCACTTCACGAGCTAGGATACGCATTGGTTCTTCTTCATAACTCATATGGCTTGAATTTCAACCTCTGATGGGCTAATTATGTGCGATGGATCAGATCTATAGCGTCGAAGCATCGAAACATGAAAGACGTCGTGAATCTTTTCAAGTTCAGGGGGCAAAATCAATCGATACGCAACTGGACCGACTCGTTCGGATATTTCGTATGGCCCGATGAACTCGGACTCAATTGCCCTTACGCCCAAATCTGAGTATCTTTCTCCAAGGTGAAACTTTAAGAAACACTTTATCTCCCACCTGATATTCAATGTCTTTTCGTTTCAAATCCGTATACGATTTCTGACGATCTGTGGCTGCCTTCAGACTTTCACGGATTACCTTTACTTTCTGTTGGCATCTTTAATCAAATCAACTCCGAAAATTTTACTTTCACCGAGCTCGGTCCAAAACAATGGTGTACGGCATTTACGACCGTACAAAGCCTCGTAAGGTGCCATCTTAATACTTGATTGAAAACTATTGTTGTAAGCGAATTCAATCAAAGGTAAATACCGTTCCCATGAACTACTGAACTCGAGGATGCAACATCTCAACATATCCTCAAGTATCTGAATTATCCGCTCGGATTGACCATCGGTTTGGGGGTGAAAAGCAGTGCTAAAATGCAGCTTGGTACCCAAAGCTTATTGCAATTTCTTCCAAAATCGTGAGGTGAATCTCGGATCTCTATCCGACACGATAGAAATAGGTACCCCGTGTAATCTCACAATCTGAGAAATATACATTTCAGCTAGTTTATCCAATGAAAAATCCGTACGTACGGGGATAAAGTGAGCCGACTTAGTCAGTCTATCCACAACAACCTAAATCGCATCTTTCTTACTTGCCGATACTGGCAACCCAATACGAAATCCATCGTGACTCGATCCCATTTCCATTCAGGTACCATGATTGGCTGGAGTAAACCCGTAGGCACTTGATGTTCCGCCTTTACTTGCTGACATATTAAACACTTCGAAACAAAATCGGAAATGTCTCGTTTCATACCATGCCACCAAAACTGGCGTCTCAGATCGTTGTACATTTTCGTACTCCCCGGGTGAATTGACATTCGGCTACAATGGGCTTCATTCAGAATCATCGAAATGAGTTCTGAATTTCTTGGAACACACAACCGACTTCTGAACCTCAAACAATCGTCATCATCAATTTGAAATTCGGATTCCATATTCGGAACACATTCAGCCCGTTTTGCAACCAATTCATCGTCGACTTTCTGAGCTTCACGAATTTGATGAATCAATAATGGTTTGGCCTTTAATTCAGCTACTAACACATTGTCGGGTAGAATAGACAAGTGTACATTCATCGCTCGTAAAGCAAACAGTGATTTCCTGCTTAAGGCGTCCGCAACCACATTAGCCTTTCCCGGGTGGTAATCAATGACAAGCTCATAATCTTTCAACAACTCAAGCCAACGTCTTTGTCGCAGATTTAAGTCTCTTTGAGTCATCAAATATTTGAGACTTTTGTGATCCGAAAATACATGGCACTTTTCACCAAATAAGTAATGTCGCCATATTTTTAAAGCGAATACGATGGCAGCTAGTTCGAGATCATGGGTCGGATAATTTTCTCATGTGGCTTTAATTGTCTCGACGCATAGGCCACAACTCGACCTTCTTGCATCAATACGCAACCTAACCCAAGTAGGGATGCATCACTATAAATGACAAACTCTTTGCCTGATTCGGGCTGCACTAGAATTGGAGCTTCAGTCAAATAAGTTTTCAGTTGATCGAAACTTTTCTGACATTTCTCCGTCCATTCGAACTTAACATCCTTTTGAAGTAGCTTCGTCATTGGTGTGGCTATCATCGAGAAACCTTTTACAAATCGTCGGTAATAACCGGTGAGCCCAGAAGCTCCGAACTTCGGTAATATTTCTTGGAGGCTTCCAGTTAAGTATGGCTGAAATTTTGCTCGGGTCAACTCGAATACCCGATGCGGATACCACATGACCAAGAAGCTAACCTCTCTTAACCAGAACTCACACTTACTGAACTTAGCATATAACTGCTTATCCCCAAAATTTGCAACACTAGTCTCAGGTGCTCAGCATGTTCGGTCTCATCTCTTGAATAGACCAAGATGTCATCAATAAACACAACTACGAACCGATCCAAATATGGTCTGAAGATCCGATTCATCAAATCCATAAATACCGCAGGGGCATTAGTGAGCCCAAACGGCATCACTAAGAACTCGTAGTGACCATATCTCGTTCTGAAGGCAGTTTTGGGTATGTCCGAATCTCGAATTCGCAACTGATAATAGCCCGATCTCAAATCTATTTTGAGAACACTGAGGCTCCCTTCAGTTGGTCGAACAAATCATCGATACGCGGTAATGGATATTTGTTCTTTATTGTCACTTTATTCAGCTGACGATAGTCAATGCACAACCTCATGGTTCCGTCCTTCTTTTTCACGAACAATACTGGTGCACCCTAAGGTGAGAAACTTGGTCGAGCGAAACCTCTATCCGTCAACTCTTGCAACTGAGCTTTCAATTCTTTTAACTCGGTTGGTGCCATACGATACGGAGCTATCGAAATTGGCGTAGTTCCAGGTACAAGCTCAATACCAAACTCTATCTCCCGAACAGGTGGTAAACCCGATAACTCTTCAGGAAAAACATCCGGGTATTCACAAACCACCGGCACAGATTCGGGTTTCTTTTCTAATTCTTTGTCATCAAGTACATACGCAAGGTATGCTTCGCACCCTTTCTTACATATTTCTGGGCCAACATTGAGGATATTACAGTTGGCAACCCATCCAAGTCCGTAGACTCAACTCGGATTACTTCGTTATTTGCGCACCTCAAATCAATCGTCTTGCTTTTGCAATTCACAACCGCATCATGCACAGTCAACCAATCCAACCCGAGAATAACATCAAATTCATCAAACGGCAAAAGCATCAAGTCCGCCAGAAAACAGGAACCTCGAACCACTAGGGACATTTCTTACACACTTTGTCGACAAGCACGTAACGACACAAGGGATTTGACACCCGAATTACGAACTTAGTAGACTCAATAGGTAAAGTCTTACTGGATGCTAAGGTTCACATATTTAAGAATGAGTAGAACCGGGGTCAATCAAAGCAATTACATTAGTATCAAAGAGAGTAAAAGTACCGGTAATAACATCGGGCGAAGAAGCATCCTCGCGGCATGTATAGCATAAGCTCTAGCAGGCGCACGAGCCTCGGATCTGGTCGTAGCATCTCTAGATCCTCTCTGACCACCACTAGCATTGCCCGTATTTCTAGATGGTCTACCTCGAGCAGTGGTAGCACCCGATTTCCCACTCTGATTTACATTCTGTTCAGACAACCTCGGGCAATCTTTAATGAAGTGGTCAATGATCCGCACTTGTAACAGGAGCGGTCATGGAATCTACAACTCCCCGAATGCCATTTACCGCAATATCGACATTCCGTTCTGTCCGACGTCATTCCCAACACTGGCGACCGAAGTGCCTCGTGTACCCACAGGGGGTCGATCACGATCTCGTCTAAAAAGGCCCGAAGTGCTCTAGACCGGCCCACATCATCTCGAAATTTCTTCGATGCCTGTTGAAGGACTTCCCGAGGATCTTTACGAAACTCTCCAGTTCCCACATCAACTTTTGTTTTTCCTTCTGAGCTCTTCAGCTTACAAGCTCGCTCGACAAGTACTACGAACTCTCGTATTTCAAGAATGCCAACGAACATTTTATATCTTCGTTCAGCCCATCCTCGAAGCGTTTACACATGATAGCCTCGGACGAAACACATTCCCGAGCGTATCTACTAAGCTAACAAATTTTCGCTCGTAATCAGTAACTGACATAGAACCTTGCTTAAGCTCAAGAAATTCCTTCCGTTTTTGATCAACAAATCTCTGACTGATATACTTTTTCCGAAACTCAGTTTGGAAAAACTCCCAAGTTACTTGCTCTTGGGCACAACAGAAGTCAGAGTACTCCACCAATAGTAGGCAGAATCACGTAGCAAGGAGATAGTACACTTTAGGCACTCATCGGGGTGCAAGATAGCTCGTCGAGTACCCGGATAGTGTTGTCCAACCAAAATTCAGCTTGCTCGGCATCATAGCTGTCCATAGCTTTAAATTCAGTAGCCCCATGTTTCGGATTCTGTCAACTGGGGGCTTATTTGACCTTATTTGGTCAGTTCCGGAGGTATGTAGGTGCGGGGGTTGTATTAGTCGGGAATGGAGGTTGTGCAACAGCCGTATTAGTTCGAATGTATTGGTTGAACCAATCATTCATCACGCTATAAAAGCTTGTCTAGCTTCATCATTCGGGTTAATAGCATTAGGTTGAGAGTCCACCGGCGCTGTCCTTGTGCGGGAGCAGGCGCTACACTCTCAAGATCATCAGCTACCGCTCGGTCGGGATCGGGATCCATTACTATAAATAAACACATTTGAAATGTCAGAAATCACCACACTATCAAATAATCATATAAAATGGCATGTATAGCTAGACCCAACGCATTACGGTAGTCCTAGAATCGACTAAACCGTAGCTCTGATACCAATAAAATTGTAACACCCCGTACCCGAGCCGTGCCGGAGTCGACACGAGGGGTTCACAGACTAAATTCGCTTCTATCGCATCCATTTTAAAATTTCCAGGCAGTTGGCTAACTGCGTCACTGTCACCTTAAAAATCATATCTTGAGTTTCACAACTGAAAATCAGTTTCGTAATTTTTCCATGAAACTAGACTCATATGCCAACTACAATTTTTTTATAGAATTTTTGTTGGGCCAATTAGTACAGTTTATTAGTAAATCTCCCTGTTACAGGGTCGACTACACTGACCTTCATGCATTACGATTGGATATCTCCCTGGACAGAGCTTCAATACTGATGCTGTTTGTTTCTATAGAAACTAGACTCAGATAGGAATCTATAATATATGGCATGACTCCTAATTATCTCTGTTAATTTATAATGAATTTCCAAAGTCGGAACAGGAGATCCAGAAACCGTTCTGGCCTATTCACGAGAACTTTAATATCTCTTAATATACTGTTTATATGATGTTTCGTTACTTTCATATGAAAATAGATTCATCAAGGTTCGATTACATAATTTATTCACTATTTAATTCCATTCCTAAATTTTAGTGATTTTCCAAATCTACACACTGCTGCTGTCAGCATCTGTTTAAGGTAACTTACCTATTCTGTTCCATGACAACTAGTTTTGCATAATAGCACATATGATATATTACCATTCCATGGCCAATCCTTGTTAAGCAATCCATAACCAATATATAATAAACAATGCTCAACATATACTAAGCCATTTTCGCATGGCTACAAATACATCACAAAAGTATGAAAACAAAAGGGTAGTCCTATACATGCCATATCGAGTTCAACAAAAGTACCCAAAGGGCTTTGATAGTGTGGGAGACTTCGACTTCGAATCCCAATCCGATAGCTAAGAACAAAATCTATAAAACAGAGAACAAAGAAACGGAGTAAGCAATTATGCTTAGTAAGTTTGAGCAAGGATTAGCACAACAAAGTATAGCATTCATGTAGCTAAACGATAATTTCATATGCACAAATTTCAATATCATACTTACTTCACATTACCAACCCTTATATTCATACACAAAGATCAACTTAGCCAAAGGCCGGTAGCTCATTTATCAACTGAGCGAATACTTATTGTAAGGGCTCAACTAATTCAAAGCACATACGAAACATACCTCATGTTGGGATGTTACAAGCGTATAACTGAAATTTTTACAGCAAGATCGTTCATTCCCAAATCACGTAGCTTCAGAATTTAACCGGATATAGCTACTCGTTCAAATGCCTTCGGGACATAACCCGGTTATAGTAACTCGCACAAATGCCTTCGGGACTTAACCCGGATTTAGTAACTCGCACCAATGCCTTCGGGCTTAGCCCGGAATTAGTAACTCGCACAAATGCCTTCGGATCTTAGTCCGGATATGGTCACTTAGCACAAAGCCTTCGGGACTTAGCCCGGACATCATTCGAATAACCATGCACATTTAACAATAAATCATGACACATTCGTATTTCATTTTCATTAGCAAAACTCAAACACAAGACACTTACACTCTTGCAATTTCGGCTCAATAGCCACACACAAAGAGCATGATTTGATTTGCTTAAAACATGATCTAATCAAATCATAATTAAGCTCTATTACTCAAGAACTTACCTCGGATGTTGTCAACGGTTTCGACGGCTATTCGACCACTTTTTCCTTCCCTTTATCGGATTTAGTTCCCCTTTGCTCTTGAGCTTAATTCAAACAAATTTAACTCATTAAAGTCTCATTTTGCTAGCTTATGGCCGAATATGACAAGGAGTTTGATAGGTCATATGGCCACCTTTTAGCTCAAATACACAATGGTCATACGCATTTTAATCACATCAAGCAATTTAATACAATTCATTCGAACATCAAAGAGAAGCTCAAGGTACTTAGCCCATATATACATTAGACACTAGAGTCACATATGTCGAAATCACGAATCGAATTCAACATACTAGCTAATATTCCCCTTAGCCGAATTTCTAAGTCAAGCTAAAGCCATCAATAGGCTACCTATGGCCGAACATACACATAACTTATGTACTTATTCATGTGCCGAACATACATGTCTATGTTGGGGCCGATTGCATCACAACACCATACCATTTCAATTTTGGTCATGGTTAAACAAAGAACTTAATGTCTCACTCAAAAATGCTAAAAAGAAGATTCAAGAATCATCAATCCACCATCACATACACCATTACAAAGCTTCACTTTTAGCATGCAAATGATATCAACACCAATCCACCTTGGCCGAATATCATCTCCTGACATAGTAAAGATTTGAACCATGGGCTATTTAGAACTCAAGCTAACTACTAAAACATGCATGCATCTCATGGAACATCATCAAACATACCTTAGTCTATCAAACCACCATAGCCGATTTCCTCAAAGCTCTTTTCCTTCTTTTTCTTCTCCTATTCGGCCAAGAACAACATGAGAGCTTTCTCTTCTTTTTTTTTGTCATGCATGAGAATGATGAACACATTTTTTCTCTTTGTTTCTTCCTTCAATTTCTTATTAGTTTATTGCCCATGCTTCTTATTTATTCTTCCATTAACACAACATGTTTCATGACATGTTTTGCCCATGCTTCTTATTTATTTTTCCATTAACACAACATGTTTCATGACATGTTTTGCCCATCATCCATTGTCATGGCCGGCCACTAGTACTTAAATGGGGGAAATTGACATGCAAGTCCACCCCTTTGATTACATGCACTATTAGGCACTTCATTTGCCTAGCACATTTCTAAATTTCTCACATAAGTCCTATCAACTAAATTCACATGCAATTAACTAAATCGAAGCTTAAAACTTTCACACATTTATACTCACATATTTAGGCAATAATTATCACATTCAAATAATTTGGTGACTCGGTCTAGCGGTCCCGAGACCGCTTTCCGACTAGGGTCACTTTAGGGCTGTCACAGGACTGACCCGCTATGAGTATGCTTCTTGGATTATTATGTAATTGTCACAACATTACTCATAGTGATTAATATGTATATGGTCCTCAGACTTGAGATCATCATTATCCCAACATCGTGAGTTGTATATTTTGATACAGTCAAACGTACACCATAACTGGTTGATTTATAAAGGCTAATGTTGGATATACCATAATCTATGTAGAAGGATATGGTTGATCAATATAGGATAAGTCCCTCCTACATAATAGGAGTAATATCTTAGGCCACTTGATTAAGTGAGACTAGAAATGTATGGCCATGCTCAAATAAGTTGATATGAGATGTCATACTTATTTGTGTATCATAGTCTACTCAAGGTATCAAGAAACATGGGATGGACTATGCAAGTATGACTATTCCATGACTTGTGTCCATTCCAGAGATAAAGGACTTAAGGATTAAAGCATAAAAGATTAATCACAAAAGGTTATGCCGAATCATGACTTCTTGTAACTTAGGTAGCAATGATGCATTGCTAGATGTCACTCATTGTTTGTAACATTAGAATCGTTCTAGTATTACTGCTAACGTTACAAGAACCTACAGGGTCACACCCTATGGTTGAAATGAATGGAATAAAACATAGTTTGTATTGTGTTTGGTTGTCACATGAATTAAATTAATTATAGAATTAATTTAATTGGGCAATCAAATATCGAACATATTATATGTACAAGGATGTTGTACACAAAAGGAGAACATAATTCTATTAATATATGAATTTGATTCGTATATAAATTTAAATAAATATAGTTTACCGAAATCTTTATTATAATTAAGGTAATTATAATTTTCGGTTAAAACATTATTATATTTATTTATTTTAATTATAATTATTATGTTTGGATTAAAATTTAATTTGATATATACATACCAATTATAAAAGGGAGTTATATTTAGAAAGGGAGAAAAACCCTAAAAAGTGAATATATATATAAAAACCTGAAGCTTTGCTATCAGGTCTAGCAGCCGTTAAGCAAAATATCTCTGAAAATAGTTTTTGGGATTTCTTCCATTCTTTGTCAACTGGGTGGATTGCGTAGAGGTCGGGATCATAAGGATTGCGGCTTGGATTCAAAATCAAAATAGTATTCTCATTGCCGAGGCTTCACTGTCTACTCAGATCAAAATTTTGGTAATTTTAAAACTTTTTCACCCCGATTCGTTCCTCGCACATCAATCCATGGTTTGGATCGCTGGAATGTATATATATATTTTTCACTGTGCCATGGGGGTACCGGCGTTCCAACAGGTGGTGTTAGGCCTCAGATGGCACATTTGCAGACGCGCTGAGGGGAGCAATGACCGGAGACTTTAGGGGGTGCTAAGGTTTCTGAAATTTTTTAATGTTTTGGGCTTTAGGGTTTTGCATTTGGGCTTGTAATGGGCTAGACTAGACTTTTAATTAATGGACTTATTTTGTTTGTTTATTTATTTATTTCTTTTTGTGGGTTATTGTTGGGCTGGATAAAAATTGGCCTCTACAGCTGCCCCTCTTTGCTCATTTTCGTGTAACGTGAAGAGAGCAAAGACCTTAGGGGAGGACCAATATTGTCTGATCTTGATGCATCTCGACTTCTCTGGTGCTTCTCTTTTCCAAGTAACCCATTTTTTCAATTCATTGGTTACTCTTCTCCACTATATTCGCTTCGCTACAACTTTAGGAAAGCTGGATTTTGTATTACAGCTTCATCTTGCTCCATTGCAACTTCAAGGAGATAAGATTTGCTGTTGTAGTTTCAATTCATTCCAATGCAATTTTAGGGATATAGGACTTGTAGTTTCATTCCAACCTACTGCAACTTCAAGGGTATAGGATTGTAGCTTCATTTTGCTCTACTGCAACTTCATGGAGATAAGATTCACTATGGTAGCTTCGATACAATCCACTGCATCTTCAAGGTTATAATATTTGTAGCTTCATCTTACTCTAATACAACTTTAGGGAGATAATATTTGATATTATAGCATTGATCCGATCCACTGTATCTTTAGAGATATAGGATTTACGACTTCATCTTGCTCCATTGCAACTTCAAGGAGATAAGATTTGGTACTAACTTCGATCCGATCCACTGCATCTTCAGGGATATAGGATTTAGCTTCATCTTGCTCCGCTACAACTTCAGAGAGATAAGATTTGATATTTTAACTTTGATCCGATCCATTCAATCTTCAAGGATATAGGATTCATAGCTTTATCTTGCTCCACTGCAACTTTAGTGAGATAAGATTTGCTATAGTAATTTCATTCTGACCCACTTCAACCTCAAAGATATAGGATTTATAGCTTCATCTTGCTCCACTGTAACTTCAGGGAGATAAGATTTGCAATAGTAATTTTATTCTGACCCACTGCAACTTCAGGGAGATAGGATTTTTAGCTTCATCTTGCTCCACTACAACTTTAGGGAGATTAGATTTGCCATTTCAACTTTGATCCAATCCATTATTGTAATACCCTGAAAATTACTATAGTAAGAAAGTAAGATATTATCCTTGATATAGTAAAGTAAAGAAATAAAGTGACAAAAAGAGAAATTTTGAGTTATAAACTTGGTTATCAACATTTTGCACTAAAACAGTTTTTGGACAACAGCAGTAGTCTGAATTTGAAAATTCACCAAAAATTTTAGAAATTTAATTAGAGGTTAATTAAAGTGTTAAATTAAATCCTATTGAGTCTATTTTACAGTCTATTTTTACATATAAGAAACGGTGTAAGAAAAAGAGTTTCATATTATGAGATATATGAATTTTTGTGAGACAAGGTCAGATTGATTTCGGGTTCCCCTGTTCTGACTTTGGAAAATCATCAAAATTTTAAAAAAATAATTATGAGTTTAAATTTATATGTATAGATTTTTAATGAGTCTATTTTCAAAAGAAACAAATTGAGACACCATCCAAACTTCTTACTAAGAGATAATTAATTTTTAGTAAAGAAAGGTCGAAGCTGTGAAACAACAGAATAGGGATAAATTTGAAGATTTTATTGTACTTATTGGCTAAATTATAAATTCTGAATTTTTTATGGTAGAAAGATATTTGAGTTTAGCTTCAAAAAAATCAATCTAATCTTAATTTAGAATTCTTTATCTCAAGATATAAATAATTTTGTGATTATGACTCAAGTGGACAGTTTATATATGAACATATAAGTAATAGTGGAATTATAGATATTGTTACATATAAGCATGCTATATACATTAAAGATGTGGAATGGAGAGGTGAGGAGGGAAATATATATTAATATTCAGCTAGCATGACTTTACACTAAAAATGACTAATTTGCATGTTTTAGGCTTAAGGACTAAATTGAATAAAAGTAAAACTTTAGGGGCAATTTTATAAAAATGTCAAAAATAACCAAATTGCAGGAAATGAATTGTTTTATTGTCTAAATTAATAAATTGAATTAAATTATTAATTTAGATCAAGATCGGGTGAAAAATCGAGAAAAATAGAAATTACCAAAATGCCCCTAAATCTTGGTATTTATGCAATTTAGCCAAGTAAGTTCGATTAACTAAATTATGTATATTAATACGTTTGAATTGAATGTTGTATATGTGAACTATATAAATGTCTTATGTATGAAATTGATCACATGTTCAATAATGCCCAAAAAGTAATAAGTCCCGTTTGAATAATGAAATTCGATGGATACATGATTTCCCGTATTGTTTGCGGTCCTGCATATGTTGTGGACACACCATAACTTGAAAGAGCGTCCTGTTATAAGCCCTCTTGAGCTTCCCATTACATGGATCCTACGAGCATCTCGATTGGTATTGATCCTGCATGTGTTGCGGACATACCGCAGCTCTTTGTGAGCATCCTGTTATATGATTTGTATTGATCTTGCATATATTGTGGACATACCACAGCTCTTTATAAGCGTCCCGATATATGGCTCTTCATGAGCTTCCCGATATGGCTCGCTTGAACTTCTTGATATATGGCTATCAGGAGCGTCTTGATAATAGCTCTTCGGAGTTACCCGTTAAGCTCACATGAATTTTCTGCTCTAAACTCTTATGAGTTTCCTGTTATAGCCTGGATAAGCTTCCTATTACATAGCTCACATGAGCTTCCTGTTATATGGCTCGAGAGAGTGCTTTCTGATTATGTGCTCTAATAAGTACCCTCGAATATGAATTGACAGATTTCAGATTCGTATACTTCATGTGTACTACCTTTGTATCTATCGATATTTTTAATGATTCAACAGGTAAAGTACTGATATGAGATAACATGAGTTCAAAATGAACTATTATTGGTATATGCCTTAAATACATGGAAATGATATTTCTTTGATATATTGAAACATGACATGGAAAATACATGTATGTGAAACTTGCCTGATAATTATGTATATTCATGATTATGAATTGTTCTGGAATAAATATACACGAAATTCATGAAAATAATGATACGTGAAATATTGATATAATGAAATGAATAATTTATGTTTATGAAGAAACGGCAAGAAAATGATATTTATCATGACATGTAAATATGTGACTATCTTTGATACGTTGATACAAGGAAATTATGTATGTTGAGACGAGTAATAAACTCAAGTGTGACATGTCGAGAAAATAAGTTTGTCAATGTTGAATTTATATGTAATATGTGCAAGTACGCTAACCATTGATGCTTAAGCAAGTGCCAAGCTATTGGTTGAATAGTAATATGATTATTTATAAGATGCATTTAATTGGTAAGTATTTAAGTGAGAATATGCTAGTGCTCATGTAAAAGTGATAAGGTTTAAATTATGAAATTTCTTATGAAATGACTTATCATGTGATCAATTCAAAAAAGAATTTGGTTAAATGCACTAGTTTGTGACCATAGTTGAATGATATGTTTATGACTTGTGTGTTATGCATATGGAATAAGTGTGGAAAGTAATGAAATGTAAATGAAAATAAAGAAATTTGGAAGAGTTAAAGTCATAAAAAATCCTACTAAGCTTAGGATAATATGTATATGTGATATTGTGGATTTATTCAACTTGTGAACTGATGAATATAGCTTCATGAATATTGTGGTATCAATATTAGGTTATTCTTGATACGTATAGATTTCATATTTGAAATGAATTAATATGATTAAAGTTTATACGAGCTTATTAAGCATTCGTTGCTTACATAGTTGTTTTCCTTTACTTTTTAGATTTTCAGAAGCTCGATCGGGTTAAAATTTTGTCAGAGTTATATCACACTATCTATCGATTCTATCGGTACTTTTAAATGTTTTGATTTGGTTATAATGGCATGTGTAGGTATTCTGGTTAATATTTGCCTATATGAGTTTTGTTAATATTAGCCACTTATTTGGCTTGTGTTTTGGCACATATTGGTTTGGTGAATATTTGTCTTAAATGTTTGATGTGTGGTTTTGTTTATGGTTGTATGGTGAAAGGTAAAATGTTAGATAAAAGTGCATTTATATACATATGTTTTGGGATGCAATGAATTGATCATGAATCAGTATCATGATATATAAGGTATATATATAACTAAATATATTAGTATTTGAATTACATTTTGGGCATAAAATGGTAAGTTTTGGTAGGTAAGTGACTTGGTTAGAAATAATGCAAATTAGCTTGGTAAACTTTAGATACAAATATGCATATAAGTTAGTTATACATTATGATTATATTGAAGATATGAATATATTTGTTATAATCTGATATCTGAGGTGCCTAAAAACATATTGATTGTAAGTGACAATATTATATGTTTAAAGCTTGATTTTGATTTTTTTTCATGTCTAATTATGGTTTGTAGATATGGACAAAGTTGATTGTAGGTTGATAAAAAATTTGGGTGAGAAATATGGCTTGTAAAATGGCCTATTTCGTCCACACGGGTAGAGACACGGACTTATGTCTCAACCGTGTGTCCCTTGTATCTTTTAATTTGCATAAGTTAGTATGCTTAAAGTTTTCACACGACCTAGCACACGAGTGTGTAGCTTGACCGTTTGACCCCTGCATCTTAATATTACAAGTCAATATGCTCACACGACCTAGCACATGAGCGTGTGGCTCGACCGTGTAATCCAAGTCAGTAAACCCATAATTTTGGACACGGTCTGAAACACTTGTGTGTCCCTTGACCTTGTGAGCCACACAGCCTGACCACACGGGCCTGTGACCACTGCAGTATTGAAAATATTAAATGTTTTTGAATTTTTTTTTGATTTTTCAATTTAGTCCTGATCTGTTTCTGATGCATAATTTGAGCCTTGAGGGTTCATATAAGAGACAATATGTATGATTTTGATTGGTTCTTGACATGAATGATATATGATATGAAATGTTTACATTTTTTATCTGTTTGCTTTATAAATTTTCGGTAATGCTCCATAACCTTGTTCCGACGACAGATTCGGGTTAGGGGTGTTAAAACTACATCTTCAAGGATATGGGAGTGACTGTTTCACTAATCTGTTACACCACTCTCTGGGGAACAGGACTTGTAGAATCTATTTCATTGGCTTATATTTTACCAAACAATTAGGATGTTATGATTAGAATGAATCAAATGTTTCTAATTAGATGTATATGAATGATATTTGTATGAATTCAAAATATCATTTTCGAGAACGGTCTCCTATTTAGTGCTTAGGTTGACATTGCTCATTGTTTGTCAAGGTTCTATCACTGATGTGTTACCATGCCTTCTTGTTCAGGTTTGGTATCTTTGACAGGAAACCCGAAAAGGTAATCACAATCTAGACTATTTGTTCCAAGACCTTTCCAACTTTCAAATTTGGTTATTTTTAATTAGTGGTCCTATTTCAGGTCCTTGTACTATTTAAAAGTTTTCAAAGCGATATGCATAAATCCTTTTATACTTTGACATTGTTAGTCCACTAACTGTTATTTCAATGAAAAATGCTAGAACAAGGTCGTAAATTAATGGATAAGACTAAAATTTATTGGGAGCAAAGCCCTTAATGAAAAGATTAATCAAAGTGACAAACACTGCAAAAATACAAAGTGGGTAAAAATGAAACTAAGTGCCCCAAATATCACAATATGAGCTTCTCCAAGCAAACTTGTTGAGGCCCATTCCAAGATTGAAATACTTTGTTGATGCCTCAAAATGTAAAGTTTCTCCTCCTTGTTACCTTTAAGGGGACACGACTATTACAAACCCAATCTTCAATCAAAATTTGAGCTGCCCTTTTCTAGTTTTCAACTCAAAACTCCTTTGGTCTCAAAATGCCCTTTGCGGGTTTTCTCCTTGACCTCTCCCTTCTTTTTTAGGGGAAGTATTTTTTGGCTAAATCTAAATTTACAGGATTAGACAGATCTTTTCCATCCATCTCAGTTAGAATCAATGCTCCTCCAGAAAAAAAAGATTTCTTTACCACATAAGGTCCTTCTCAATTTGGCATCCATTTTACTCTGAAGTCCTTTTATATAGGAAGGATCTTTTTTAACACCAGGTCCCCCTTATGGAAATCTCTAGGGTGGACCTTTTTTTGTCATAAGCTCGCATCATCACGTTTTTGGTATATCTAACCATGATAGATAGCTTTCAACCTCTTCCCTTTGATCAAGTTAAACTTTTCATATCGAGATTGGATTCATTTTGCTTCATCTAACTTTAATTTTGATAAAAATCTGAGAGAAGGAATCTTAACTTCAATGGGTAAAACTTCCTCCATTCCATAAACCAATGAGAAAGGTGTTCCCCTGGTGGAGGTTCTGATAGACATTCGATAAGCATAGAGGACAAATGGTAATTTCTCATGCCAATCTTTATAAGTTTCTGTTATTTTCCCCCACAATCTTCTTAATGTTCTTATTAGCTACCTCCACTACACCATTCAATTTTGGGTGATATGGTGACGAGTTGTGATGTTTGAACTTGAACTGACTGTAGACCTCTACTACCGTGCTATTATTCGGGTTCAATACATTGTTAGATATGATTCTTTCCGGCATCCTGTACGAATATATAATTTCTTTCTTCAAGAATTTGCTAACTGCTGATTCCGTGACGTTAGTATAAGAAGTGGCTTTTACCCACTTTGTGAAGTAATCAATGACCACGAAGATGAATTGATGCCCATTAGAAGCCTTTGGCAAGATTGGTCTTATGACATCCATGCCCCACGTAGAGAAAGGCCACAGAAAAGTTATCACATGAAGAGGTGAAGGAGGTACATGAATTTTGTCCCCATAAATTTGACATTTATTGTAACACCCCTAACCTGTATCCAACCCCGGACAGAGCTCGAGGCATTACCGGGACTTTACACTTTCGGTACATGAACCCAGGTCACAAAATTTCATTTAAACTTAAAATCTTTCAATCATGAACATCTCGTCCCTTGTATAGGCCTTCGAAACCTATAACATATCAGAAGGCAACATGGGACAAATTCTAGCTTGTTCGGTTTCCCTTGGGCTCCTCAGAACATTTTCCTTAGCAAAAAGGGGCACACGCCCGTACAGGTGGGCCGTGTGGACTCACACGCTCGTGGACTCACCCCGTGTTCAAAACTTGAGCATTCTATTAAATTAACACGGGCAAGACACATGCCCGTGTGTCCTACCCATGTGCTAATTTAGCTTAAAGTTTTAGGTGCAAGGGACACATGGTGATACCACACGCCCATGGGGATGGACCGTGTGTCTCACACAGCCTAGACACACGCCCGTGTGTCTAACCATGTGGACTTTAATAGGCTATTTTCCAAGCCTTTAGTCACCCTTTCTTTCTGCTTCTTCTTAATAGATACCAAATTCAAAGTAAAACATGATTATACACTTGTAAATGATCTTGATGAAGTTAGTTGCATGGAAACCTCATATCATTGGTTTCATGAAAAAGGTTATTTCCCATCTAGCATTTATGGGTTCTTATGTTATTGCAATACATTCAAGACTTGACTCGTTTTTGAACTCATTGCCACTTGTAGCAACCCATCATAGTGGAGCATAAACATGCATATAAAGGTAGGTCATAGCCTACTTTCAAATATGCCATTTTCTATGGCCTTATACAAAAAGATGAATGCATCTTTACATGCCTTCATTTGGCAATTCAAATGACACATATGACAAAATACTCAAAGCCCTATACATGCCATTAACAAAATAGAAGTGTCTTTATACCAAAGCTTGACTAGTTGATAGTGTGTTGACTCTCCAATTGTCTTCCAGTCCTTATAAGTCCTCAAGCTCTGTAAAACAGGGAAAAAGAGAGGGGTAAGCATTTACATGCTTAGTAAGCTCGAATAACCAGAAAGTAAACTTATCGAGTAATTAGCATACATCCATACTTAAATCATGGAATCATCTATTATAAAATGATTTCCTATCACATGCACTCAATCAATGAGTTAGTCACTTAACAAAACATCATGAAATTTATATAAATGAGTTCATCATTCATCATCTTGTTAGCTTACATCATATTAACCCGGTTGAGTTTCTAGGAAATCTCGATGGAATACCTAATATCCGTCAATTCTCACGAATGATCATTTTACATATATGCACTCCCGTGAACCTCACATTTCATGGCGAAATTACCAGTCCAACCTAAATTCTCCATATCATGAACTCATAAGGTGATGTCAGGATTACCAGTCCAGGCTAAATCGCTTATAGTGACAAACACCCTTAATGAGCTCGGATTTGAATTACCAGTCCAGGCTAAATTCAGACCCTAATCGGATTACCCGTCTGGGCTAAATCCATAGTGCACACATATTCTTCGGGAGGCTTGATCATTCAAGGAACATGTAACACCCCGAACCCGAGACCGTCGCCGGAGTCGAACACGAGGTGTTAACAGACTTCAAACCACTTATTAAAATTTTTCCAGACAAGCTGCCAATCTGCGTACTAGTCGCTTTAAAAATCATATCTTGAGCTCTGGAACTCGAAATCCAGTTCCATGAATTTTCCCTGAAACTAGACTCATATGCCCATCTACATATTTTTTTCTAGAATTTTGGTCGGGCCAATTAGTACAGTTTATTAGTCAAAGTCTCCCATGTTACTGGGGTCGACTACACTGACCTTTGCGCATTACGACCTGGATATCTCCCTGTACAGAGCTTCAATACTGATGCACCCCAAGGTGAGAAACTTGGTCGAGCAAAACCTCTATCCGTCAATTCTTGCAACTGAGCTTTTAACTCTTTTAACTCGGTTGGTGCCATACGATACGGAGCTATCAAAATCGGTGTAGTCCCAGGTACAAGCTCAATACCAAACTCTACCTCCCGAACAGGTGGTAAACCCGGTAATTCTTCAGGAAAAACATCCGGGTATTCACAAACCACCCGCACAGATTCGGGTTTCTTTTCTAATTCTTTATCATCAAGTACATACGCAAGGTATGCTTCGCACCCTTTTCTTACATATTTCTGGGCCAACATTGCTGATATTACAGCTGGCAACCCCTCCAAATCTGTAGACTCAACTCGGATTACTTCGTTATTTGCGCACCTCAAATCAATAGTCTTGCTTTTGCAATTCACAACCGCATCATGCGCGGTCAGCCAATCCAAACCAAGAATAACATCAAATTCATCAAACGGCAAAAGCATCAAGTCCGTTGGAAAATAAGAACCTCGAATTACTAGGGGACATCTCTTACACACTTTGTCTACAAGCACGTAACGACCCAAGGGATTTGACACCCGAATTACGAACTCAGTAGACTCAACAGGTAGAGTCTTACTGGATGCTAAGGTTTCACATGCATATGAATGAGTAGAGCCAGGGTCAATCAATGCAATCACATTAGTATCAAAGAGAGTGAAGGTACCAGTGATGACGTCAGGGGAGGATGCCTCCTCTCGTGCGCGAATGGCATATGCTCTAGCAGGAGTACGGTTATCGGCTCGAACAGCCGTATCAGAGGCCCCTCTCTGACTACCACCCCTACCTCCTAAAATTCTCGGTGGTCTACCTCTAGTTGTCACTCCACTAGGTCTTGCACCTTGAATCTTATTCTTCTCATCAAGCTCCGTGCAATCTCTAATGAAGTGGTCCTTCGAACCACATCCGTAACAGGCCCTGTTAATAGACTTACCCCAACATTCACCTATGTGTCGTCTTCCACATTGGGGACATTCAGGTTTCTCTAGACGATTATTGCCCACACTAGCTACCGAAGTAGCTCGGGGGTCCGTCGATGGTCGTGCTCTGATGGAAATTCCCGCAGTCGTCCTCGACTTATTAGTGTCCTCCCTGAACTTCTTTACAGCTGAGAACGGAGCTTTACCCGTCGATCTTTTACGATAGTCTCTAGCTTCAAATTCAGCCTTCTTCTTCCCCTTTCCAAGTTCTTCCGCCTTGCAGGCTCGTTCGACTAGTGTCACGAATTCTTTTATCTCCAAAATACCCACTAGTAGCTTTAAATCTTCATTCAATCCTTCTTTGAATCTTTTGCACATAGCAACCTCATCAGCTACACACTCCCGGGCATACCTACTGAGTCTTACGAATTCATGTTCGTATTCAGATACTGTCATACGGCCTTGCTTAAGTTCCAAGAATTCCTTACGCTTTTGATCGATGAACCGTTGACTAATATATTTCTTTCGAAATTTCGCTTGGAAGAAGTCCCAAGTAACTCGTTCGTTTGGACTATGGAAATCAGGGTCCTCCACCAATAGTAGGCTGAGTCCCGCAACAAGGATATAGCACACTTTAGACATTCATCGGGCGTGCATGACAGTTCATCAAACACCCGAACGGTGTTATCAAGCCAGAACTCGGCCCTTTCAGCATCATCAGTAACTATGGCCCTGAACTCCTCAGCCCCGCGGTTCCTAATCAAGTCTACAGGTGGCTTACTCAGCCTCACAGGATCAGTAACTGATGGCATTACGGGCTCCTGGGGTGGATTATTCAAATTCGGGAATTGTTGGATAGCCGGATTGGTTCGGGCATACTGCGCGACCCACTCATTCATCATGGTAAAGAAGGCTTGTTTAGCCCCCTCACCTTGATTATTCGCAGATGACTGAGGTTCAACAGGTGGTGTCCCTTGTGCAGGAGCAGCCGCTACACTTTCAATGTCATCCGCCAAGGTTCTCTCTACACCGGGATCCATTTACTAATCAAAACATAAATTTTAACCGTCAGAAGTCATCACACATTTAAACATTAACATTCGGCATGTATAGCTAGACTCATACGTGCTATGGTAGTCCTAGAACCGACTAAACCATAGCTCTGATACCAATCAAGTGTAACACCCCGAACCCGAGACCGTCGCCGGAGTCGAACACGAGGTGTTAACAGACTTCAAACCACTTATTAAAATTTTTCCAGACAAGCTGCTAATCTGCGTACTAGTCGCTTTAAAAATCATATCTTGAGCTTTGGAACTCGAAATCCAGTTCCGTGAATTTTCCCTGAAACTAGACTCATATGCCCATCTACATATTTTTTTCTAGAATTTTTGGTCAGGCCAATTAGTACATTTTATTAGTCAAAGTCTCCCATGTTACTGGGGTCGACTACACTGACCTTTGCGCATTACGACCTGGATATCTCCCTGTACGGAGCTTCAATACTGATGCCGTTTGATTCTATAGAAACTAGACTCAGAGACGAATCTATACATATATGGCATGGCTCCTAATTATCTCTGGTTAATTTATAATGAATTTCCAAATTCGGAACAGGGAACCCAGAAACCGTTCTGGCCCTGTCTCACGAGAACCTGAATATCTCTTAACATACTATCCATATGATTGTTTTGTTACTTCTATATGAAAATAGACTCATCGAGCTTCGATTACATAATTTATTCACTATTTAATTCCATTCCAACTAATTTTTGTAATTTTTCAATCCCTATTTAATAATTTCTCATGCAATTGGCAAAATTGGAGAATGAAACTTCCAGATTCTCATGTACACACATAATAAGCATAGAATATGGAAATTAATTATTTTTATGACTCGGTTTTTGTGGTCCCGAAACCACTTCCCGACTAGGGTCAATTTTGGGCTGTTACAACTCTCCCCCACTTAAGAAATTTTCGTCCCCGAAAATCTTACCGGTAAATAGGTTTGGGTATCGTTCTTTCATCGAGCTCTCGGTTTCCCAAGTAGCTTCCTCGATCCCGTGTTTGAGCCATAACACCTTCACTAACGGAACCCTTTTGTTTCGCAACTCCTTCACTTCATGAGCGAGGATACGCATCGGTTCTTCTTCATAACTCATATCGGCTTGAATTTCAACCTCTGATGGGCTAATTATGTGCGATGGATCAGATCGATAGCGTCGAAGCATCGAAACATGAAAGACGTCGTGAATCTTTTCAAGCTCAGGGGGCAAAATCAATCTATACGCAACCGGACCAACTCGTTCGGAGATTTCGTACGGCCCAATGAATCTCGGGCTCAGCTTGCCCTTACGGCCAAACCTGAGTACCTTTTTCCAAGGCGAAACTTTAAGGAACACTTTATCTCCCACCTGATATTCAATGTCCTTTCGTTTCATGTCTGCATACGATTTCTGATGATCTGTGGCTGCCTTCAGACTTTCACGGATTACCTTTACTTTCTGTTCGGCATCTTTAATCAAATCAACTCCGAAAATTTTACTTTCACCGAGCTCGGTCCAAAACAATGGTGTACGGCATTTACGACCGTACAAAGCCTCGTAAGGTGCCATCTTAATACTTGATTGAAAACTATTGTTGTAAGCGAATTCAATCAAAGGTACATACCGTTCCCATGAACCACTAAACTCAAGGATGCAGCATCTCAGCATATCCTCGAGTATCTGAATTATCCGCTCGGATTGACCATCGGTTTGGGGATGAAAAGCGGTGCTAAAATGCAGCTTGGTACCCAAAGCTTCTTGCAATTTCTTCCAAAATCGTGAGGTGAATCTCGGATCTCTATCCGACACGATAGAAATAGGTACCCCGTGTAATCTCACAATCTGAGAAACATACAATTCGGCTAATTTATCCAATGAAAAATCTGTACGCACGGGGATAAAGTGTGCCGACTTAGTCAGTCTATCAACAACAACCCAAATCGCATCCTTCTTACTTGCTGACAATGGCAGTCCGGACACAAAGTCCATTGTGACTCAATCCCATTTCCACTCGGGTATCATGATCGGCTGAATGTATTCCGAATATGGAATCCGAATTTCAAATTGATGATGACGATTGTTTGAGGTTCAGAAGTCGGTGGTGTGTTCCAAGAAATTCAGAACTCATTTCGATGATGTGTAACACCCCGAACCCGAGACCTTCGCCGGAGTCGAACACGAGGTGTTAACAGACTTCAAACCACTTATTAAAATTTTTCCAGACAAGCTGCCAATCTGCGTACTAGTCGCTTTAAAAATCATATCTTGAGCTCTGGAACTTGAAATCCAGTTCCGTGAATTTTCCCTAAAACTAGACTCATATTCCCATCTACATATTTTTTTTCTAGAATTTTTGGTCGGGCCAATTAGTAAAGTTTATTAGTCAAAATCTCCCATGTTACTGGGGTCGACTACACTGACCTTTGCGCATTACAACCTGGATATCTCCCTGTACAGAGCTTCAATACTGATGCCGTTTGTTTCTATAGAAACTAGACTCAGAGAGAAATCTATACATATATGGAATGGATTCTAATTATCTCTGGTTAATTTATAATGAATTTCCGAAGTCGGAACTGGGAACCCAGAAACCGTTCTGGCCCTGTCTCGCGAGAACCTGAATATCTCTTAACATACTGTCCATATGATTGTTTTGTTACTTCTATATGAAAATAGACTCATCGAGCTTCGATTACATAATTTATTCACTATTTAATTCCATTCCTACTAATTTTTGTAATTTTTCAATCCCACGTCACTGCTGCTGCCAGCATCTGTTACTGAAGCAACTATGTCCATTTCGTGATTTCTCATTGATCTAACTAGTAATTCATCATACATATCACAAAATTATAATCATGACTAGCCATACCAAAGGCTAATCATTGTCAAACATCTCCCTACTACGCTATTGCCGTATCATGAATCTTAACACCAAAATTAATCAGCCATGACATATGGCATAAAAATCGTATTACCAAGACTTACGACCCAACATTAGAACCAAATTCAACCGAACATTATGCCATTTTCGCATGGCTAAAAGTTTACATACCAAATTTCAACAAAACATATTAGCCTATACATGCCGAAATGTTCTCTTAGACCAACTAAGAAGAAAATACCAAAGGTTGCTAGCCGGTGTGATGACTTCGACGACGGCACGATCACGCAAAAAGAGACGAGTCCAAGAAACCTAGAATAGGTGACAAGCAAACACCGAATGAGTATATAACTCAGTAAGCCATAAGCATTCCACAACCATCCATTAATAAAATTATCACAACAGGAAACAATGAAATGAGGTTAAGTACTCCATCCATACCAAACTATACCATAGTTCCTTAAACCCTATGGTTCAATCTCATACCAAGTCCTACATTGACCTTTCATACATCATTTTATTTTCGTTATAATCATACAATTAAACGAACTTTCACCTATTCCACAATGAACCTTATGTACGTGACTTCGACTATAATCGTCACATAGGTTCAAAACTTACCAAGCTCAACTCCAAATATAAACATAGCGCCTATTAGCCATGAACTCAAGGTACTTACCTTTTCCGCTGTCCAAAATTGACTCGGTAAAGTCGCACCCTTCATGTAAATAATTTATAGAAAAAATATATTGGGTTGCACACATAATGTTTAGTAATCAACCACGCACACTTAGTGCCATGCACTTTAAACTCACACACTTAGTGCCATGCATTTCAAGTTCGCACACTTACCTTTTCCGCTGTCCAAAATCGACTCGGTAAAGTCGCACCCTTAATGTAAATAATTTATAGAAAATATATATTGGGTTCGCACACATAGTGCTTAATAATCAACCGCGCACACTTAGTGCCATGTACTTTAAACTCGCACACTTAGTGCTGTACAATTTAAACCCGCACACTTAGTGCCAATCTCATGACCGTGAACACTTATTGCCCGCACACTTAGTGCCGAAAACCAGCCACTCTATAGGCTTCACTTCCTTTTTACATTCGACAAATTTCATCTCTACTTACATATACATTTGTATACATTTCATCTCATTAAACACAATGGTATAGGTATTACGATCATTTAAATCAATACCAAAGATATGCTTAATGACTTACTTGTGTTGGGTAAGATGGTTCCAACTCGGCTACTCGATGATCTTTTCTTTGCCTTTGCTCGATTCTCCTCCTTTAACTCCTTGAGCTTAATCAATAAATCAACTAGTTTAACCGCCTTGCTAAATATTTACAATCCAATTACACATGCATATGTATGTTAGTATATTCGGCAATCACCCTTACTAATCACCCACTTGATCAATTATAGAGAATCGAAGTTAATATCACAATGTGTACCCTATATGGCCCATTATACATAATCAAATTTAACATCATCTATATATTTACTCATATGGCCGAATATACCTAATCATACATACACCTAACCAAAAATAATTTCTAAAATCTTTATATCATTTATACACTAAGCCGAGTACTCTTACCAAGTTCACCTATATTTTCCAACAAATTCTTCATTGATCAAACACATATTCGGCTAAAGAAATGGCAATTTTAGCAACTTTTGATTTAATACTTAATCACTTATAATACATCTAAATATATATATTTTTTTCATATTATTAACACAATTCACATACATTACTTAATATAACATTTTCACATTCGGCATTAGTATCAACCATAGTAGCCGATTCTTCCTACTTTGTACCCATGCATCTATTTGATCCTTAGTTAGTTCAAACACTCAAAGTCAACCATCTCCATACCTCATCACCAAAGACATCAAAATACCAACCAAGAATGTAACATTCATGGCCGAATATCATCTCCATCATTTAACAAAGTTTGAACCATGGCTAGGTAGATTTCAAACTTACAACTTAAAATATACATGAATCTCAAAGAATAATATCAAACATACCTCAATCTAGTTACATGCATGGCCAAACTTCCTCCTAATTCTCTTCCAAACCAAACATGAAGCAAGAACTCCTTCCTCCTCCCTTAGAATTTTCGGTCAAAAGAGGATGAAAAAGGATGAACAAAATTTTTCTTTTCCTTTCTTTAGCTCACGGCAATGGATGGGGGAAACAACCACTCATTTTTTTGTTTCCATTTCTTTATTACCCATACTCCTTATTTTATTTTTTTTCTAACATACCTCACTAAGCCAACATGTTCCCAACATGTTTCCACCCATAGCATGGCCAACCACTAGCTCCAATTTTGGGTAATTTGACATGCAAACCCATCATTTTCATAACATGCATTAATAGACCATTTTAAATTAGCCTATCATATTTTCACCATGTCTCATATCGATCCCTATTTAATAATTTCTCATGCAATTGGCAAAATTGGAGAATGAAACTTCCACATTCTCATGTACACACATAATAAGCATAGAATATGGAAATTAATTATTTTTATGACTCGGTTTTTGTGGTCCCGAAACCACTTCCCGACTAGGGTCAATTTTGGGCTGTTACAACTCTCCCCCACTTAAGAAATTTTCGTCCCCGAAAATCTTACCGGTAAATAGGTTTGGGTATCGTTCTTTCATCGAGCTCTCGATTTCCCAAGTAGCTTCCTCGATCCCTTGTTTGAGCCATAACACCTTCACTAACGGAACCCTTTTGTTTCGCAACTCCTTCACTTCACGAGCGAGGATACGCATCGGTTCTTCTTCATAACTCATATCGACTTGAATTTCAACCTCTGATGGGCTAATTATGTGCGATGGATCAGATCGATAGCGTCGAAGCATCGAAACATGAAAGACGTCGTGAATCTTTTCAAGCTTAGAGGGCAAAATCAATCTATACGCAACCGGACCAACTCGTTCGGAGATTTCGTACGGCCCAATGAATCTCGGGCTCAACTTGCCCTTACAGCCAAACCTGAGTACCTTTTTCCAAGGCGAAACTTTAAGGAACACTTTATCTCCCACCTGATATTCAATGTCCTTTCGTTTCAAGTCCGCATACGATTTCTGACGGTCTGTGGCTGCCTTCAGACTTTCACGGATTACCTTTACTTTCTGTTCGGCATCTTTAATCAAATCAACTTCGAAAATTTTACTTTCACCGAGCTCGGTCCAAAACAATGGTGTACGGCATTTACGACCGTACAAAGCCTCGTAAGGTGCCATCTTAATACTTGATTGAAAACTATTGTTGTAAGCGAATTCAATCAAAGGTACATACCGTTCCCATGAACCACTAAACTCAAGGATGCAGCATCTTAGCATATCCTCGAGTATCTGAATTATCCGCTCGGATTGACCATCGGTTTGGGGATGAAAAGCGGTGCTAAAATGCAGCTTGGTACCCAAAGCTTCTTGCAATTTCTTCCAAAATCGTGAGGTGAATCTCGGATCTCTATCCGACACGATAGAAATAGGTACCCGTGTAATCTCACAATCTGAGAAACATACAATTCGGCTAATTTATCCAATGAAAAATCCGTACGCACGGGGATAAAGTGAGCCGACTTAGTCAGTCTATCAACAACAACCCATATCGCATCCTTCTTACTTGCTGACAATGGCAGTCCGGACACAAAGTCCATTGTGACTCGATCCCATTTCCACTCGGGTATCATGATCGGCTGAAGTAATCCTGAAGGCACTTGATGTTCCGCTTTCACTTGTTGACGTATTAAACATCTCGAAACAAAGTCGGAGATGTCCCGTTTCATACCATGCCACCAAAACTGTCGTTTCAAATCGTTGTACATTTTCATACTCCCCGGGTGAATTGACATTCGACTACAATGAGCTTCGTTCAGAATCATCGAAATGAGTTCTGAATTTCTTGGAACACACCACCGACTTCTGAACCTCAAACAATCGTCATCATCAATTTGAAATTCGGATTCCATATTCGGAATACATTCAGCCCGTTTTGCAACCAATTCATCGTTGACTTTCTGAGCTTCACGAATTTGATGAATCAATGATGGTTTGGCCTTTAATTCAGCTACTAACACATTGTCGGGTAGAACAGACAAGTGTACATTCATCGCTCGTAAAGCAAACAGTGATTTCTGGCTTAAGGCGTCCGCAACCACATTAGCCTTTCCCGGGTGGTAATCAATGACAAGCTCGTAATCTTTCAACAACTCAAGCCAACGTCTTTGTCGCAGATTTAAGTCTCTTTGAGTCATCAAATATTTGAGACTTTTGTGATCCGAAAATACATGGCACTTTTCGCCAAACAAATAATGTCGCCATATTTTCAAAGCAAATACGATGGCGGCTAGTTCGAGATCATGGGTTGGATAATTTCTCTCGTGTGGCTTCAATTGTCTCGACGCATAGGCCACAACTCGACCTTCTTGCATCAATATGCAACCCAACCCGAGTAGGGATGCGTCACTATAAATGACAAACTCTTTGCCTGATTCGGGTTGCACTAAAATTGGAGTTTCAGTCAAATGAGTTTTCAGTTGATCGAAGCCTTTCTGACATTTTTCCGTCCATTCGAACTTAGCATCCTTTTGAAGTAGCTTCGTCATTGGTGTGGCTATCATCGAGAAACCTTTGACAAATCGTCGGTAATAACCGGCGAGTCCCAAAAAGCTCCGAACCTCAGTAATATTTCTCGGAGGTTTCCAGTTAAGTATGGCTGAGATTTTGTTCGGGTCAACTCGAATACCCAATGCGGATACCACATGACCCAAGAAGCTAACCTCTCTTAACCAGAACTCACACTTACTGAACTTAGCATATAACTTCTTATCCCGCAAAACTTGCAACACTAATCTCAAGTGTTCAGCATGTTCGATCTCATCTCTTGAATAGACCAAGATGTCATCAATGAACACAACTACGAACCGATCCAAATATGGTCTGAAGATCCGATTCATCAAATTCATAAATACCGCAGGGGCATTAGTGAGCCCAAACGGCATCACTAAGAACTTGTAGTGACCGTACCTCGTTCTGAAAGCAGTTTTGGGTATATCCGAATCTCGAATTCGCAACTGATAATATCCCGATCTCAAATCTATTTTGAGAACACTGAGGCTCCCTTCAGTTGGTCGAACAAATCATCGATGCGCGGCAACGGATATTTGTTATTTATCGTCACTTTATTCAGTTGACGATAGTCAATGCACAACCTCATGGTTCCGTCCTTCTTTTTCACGAACAATACTGGTGCACCCCAAGGTGAGAAACTTGGTCGAGCAAAACCTCTATCCGTCAATTCTTGCAACTGAGCTTTTAACTCTTTTAACTCGGTTGGTGCCATACGATACGGAGCTATCGAAATCGGCGTAGTCCCAGGTACAAGCTCAATACCAAACTCTACCTCCCGAACAGGTGGTAAACCCGATAATTCTTCAGGAAAAACATCCGGGTATTCACAAACCACCCGCACAGATTCAGGTTTCTTTTCTAATTCTTTATCATCAAGTACATACGCAAGGTATGCTTCGCTCCCTTTTCTTACATATTTCTGGGCCAACATTGCTGATATTACAGCTGGCAACCCCTCCAAATCTGTAGACTCAACTCGGATTACTTCGTTATTTGCGCACCTCAAATCAATAGTCTTGCTTTTGCAATTCACAACCGCATCATGCGCGGTCAGCCAATCCAAACCAAGAATAACATTAAATTCATCAAACGGCAAAAGCATCAAGTCCGCCGGAAAATAAGAACCTCAAATTACTAGGGGACATCTCTTACACACTTTGTCGACAAGCACGTAACGACCCAAGGGATTTGACACCCGAATTACGAACTCAGTAGACTCAACAGGTAGAGTCTTACTGGATGCTAAGGTTTCACATACATATGAATGAGTAGAGCCAGGGTCAATCAATGCAATCACATTAGTATCAAAGAGAGTGAAGGTACCAGTGATGACGTCAGGGGAGGATGCCTCCTCTCGTGCGCGAATGGCATATGCTCTAGCAGGAGTACAGTTATCGGCTCGAACAGCCGTATCAGAGGCCCTCTCTGACTACCACCCCTACCTCCTAAAATTCTCGGTGGTCTACCTCTAGTTGTCACTCCACTAGGTCTTGCACCTTGAATCTTATTCTTCTCATCAAGCTCCGTGCAATCTCTAATGAAGTGGTCCTTCGAACCACATCCGTAACATGCCCTGTTAATAGACTTACCCCAACATTCACCTATGTGTCGTCTTCCACATTGGGGACATTCAGGTTTCTCTAGACGATTATTGCCCACACTAGCTACCGAAATAGGTCGGGGGTCCGTCGATGGTCGTGCTTTGATGGAAATTCCCACAGTCGTCCTCGACTTATTAGTGTCCTCCCTGAACTTCTTTACAGCTGAGAACGGAGCTTTACCCGTCGATCTTTTACGATAGTCTCTAGCTTCAAATTCAGCCTTCTTCTTCCCCTTTCCAAGTTCTTCCGCCTTGCAGGCTCGTTCAACTAGTGTCACGAATTCTTTTATCTCCAAAATACCCACTAGTAGCTTTAAATCTTCATTCAATCCTTCTTCGAATCTTTTGCACATAGCAACCTCATCAGCTACACACTCCCGGGCATACCTACTGAGTCTTACGAATTCATGTTCGTATTCAGATACTGTCATACGGCCTTGCTTAAGTTCCAAGAATTCCTTACGCTTTTGATCGATGAACCGTTGACTAATATATTTCTTTCAAAATTTTGCTTGGAAGAAGTCCCAAGTAACTCGTTCGTTTGGGACTATGGAAATCAGGGTCCTCCACCAATAGTAGGCTGAGTCCCGCAACAAAGATATAGCACACTTTAGACATTCATCGGGCGTGCATGACAGTTCATCAAACACCCGAACGGTGCTATCAAGCCAGAACTCGGCCCTTTCAGCATCATCAGTAACTATGGCCCTGAACTCCTCAGCCTCGCGGTTCCTAATCAAGTCTACAGGTGGCTTACTCAGCCTCACAAGATCAGTAACTGATGGCATTACGGGCTCCTGGGGTGGATTATTCAAATTCGGGAATTGTTGGACAGCCGGATTGGTTCGGGCATACTGCGCGACCCACTCATTCATCATGGTAAAGAAGGCTTGTTTAGCCCCCTCACCTTGATTATTCACAGATGACTGAGGTTCAACAGGCGGTGTCCCTTGTGCAGGAGCAGCCGCTACACTTTCAATGTCATCCGCCAAGGTTCTCTCTACACCGGGATCCATTTACTAATCAAAACAGTGGTTTCGGGGTCACCAAATCCGACGAGTAGGTTTGTAAATATTATATTTAATATTTACGAGTTAATTGTGATTTTTAAAAATATTTTTGATATTGTGATATTTGTTTTATAAGTGATTTATTAAGTTCAAGTGGTATGACCCTAAGGTCAAGTGGGTTTAGGAAATGAGGTATCAGGACCTCATTTCTATAAATCGAGTCGTAAATATTTTTATAAATATTTTCAAAGTGGCAAAAAGATGGTATTAAAGTTTCGTTAAAAAATTTTATCGTTTCGATAGTTAATTAAGCAAAAAGGACTAAATCGCGTAAAATGCAAAAAGTTACATTCTAATTGTTTAAGTGTTTATTTTCCATGTTTTACTAAAGTAGAAGTCCCTATTTATCAATTAAACCATTACTTTATGATAGTGGAGATTGGTGGTTTGGCATATATGAAATTATGTATTATTATAAAGGACAAAAAGGTAAATGGAATATTAAAATGTATTAAATAAAAATAAATAAACTAACAGCCCAATTTGGACCTTAATTGGAACGGTGGTTTCGGGACCACGAATCCTAGTTAGAATAATATTTAAATATCATTTTCTATGTTTAAAATGTGTGAAGTTGCTTTTGTGAAAGTTTCGTTTAAAAATTTTAGTGTTTGGAGGTCGATTGATGAAAAAATGGTTTAATCGCGTAAAATAGAAAATTTAAGGGTTAATGTATAAGGGCCAAATTATGATTGTTTTTATATTATGGAATATTAAGGTTGCAATTTGGCCATAAATAGGAATTGGTGGCCGACCAATATGCATGGATTAATGACTTGAATTGTTTGTTATATTTTATGGCATTATGGTATACTTTAATATATGTTAATATATTATATTTAATAAAAGATGAAAGTGTTCATCTTTCTTTTATTTTTACTCGGCCGAAACTAAGAGAAAGAAAGGAAAGTTTCAGCTTTGATATTTTCGGTCCTTGCATGTTCAATTAGGTAAGTGATTTGATTTTGGTTTTTGTTAATTTTTACACTTTTGAGATAGTTGCTTTGAATACTATAAAGCCCATGCTTGAAATTTTGAAATTGATGATATAGTCATGAAGTGTCATTGTTAATAGTTTGATAAAATTTACGTTTGATGTGAGAATAAAATAAATGTGTTAGATTAACATTTTGGTATTGGGATTTTTGGTAATTTTGAGCATTTAGGGTTTAATTGAAAAAAAGTACTAAATTGAAGGACTAGATTGTGAAATTAGTGAAATGGGAGGATTTATATAAGCTTAGTGAACATTCGGCCCTAGCATTGTATATACAAATTCTTCATATTTTGTGTTTTGAGAAAATTGGATTAAATTGTAAAAGTGCATAATATTAGGGGTAAATTGGTAAATTGCTCAATTATGTGTATTTGTACCTAAATGAAGGAAATTCTATTTGAATGAGATTAATTTCGAAATTTTTAGATCAAGAACTAAAAAGATCGGACGTAGATCGGGGAAAATAAAAAAAAATCGTTGAGTAGTCGAATTCGACTGTCCGTCGAAATCCGAGGTAAGTCGTTAAGCAAATATTTATTGTTGGTTTAAATAAATATAATTTATATATTTGTGTGAGCCGCGTTGAAATATATAAAATCTTGGTGTTGTCGAATGCAAATAGAAATAATAAATATGAAAATTTCACTAAGCATGCGAGTTTGATTATCGAGCACTAAGTGTGCGAAGGAAAATATTAAGCACTAAGTGTGCGATTTCATGGCCTTTCTAGTTAAACAATAGCACTAAGTGTGCGAATACAACGGGTGAAGGAAAATGATCAGACGATCTAATTATCAAATGCAAGAGTAGTAGTGTAATATTTATGTTCGTAATAATGAAGGTACGTAATCAAACCTTTGTGGTTGATATTATTGAACTTGAAATTATATGGTGGGTAGTTATAAATATAATATGTATGATAGATTTGGAAAAATGAGAGATGGATGAGTTGAAAAGTATAAAATAAAATAAATAATGATAATAATAATAAAATGATATGATATATATATAATAATGTTTGATTATTTATTTTGTATATGAGTGAACATTCGACTAGGTATTAAATGGTAAGATGGGAAGTGTTAAGTAATTATTATTATTATTTTTAGAGTTTATGTATATTCGAACATGTTAGGTATTAAACTTGACTTTTTGATATATATTGGTAGTCAAGTTTGGTTGAATATGTGATTTTAGTAGCAGGACTTGGTTACTCAAATTGAGTTTTTAATGTCTTTTAAATTGTTTAAATTGCTTATAACTAAGCTAAAATAGCTTACTTTGAGAATGTGAAAGTGTATATATGTGATAAGGCCTAATGGCCGATGTGATGAATGTGAAAGTGTATATATATGTGATAGGGCCTAATGGCCGATGTGATGAATGTGATAAGTCCCGAAGGGCATTTGTGTCAGTACTATATCCGGGTTAAAACCCCGCAGGCTTTATGCGAGAATATTATCACTGATTAATGTCCGTAAGCTTCGTGCTCGTACTATATCCGAGCTCTAAAGACCCGATGACTACGTGTGGGGATTTTGTCCGGGTAAGACCCGATAACTTCGTGTGGAGATTATGTCCGGGTAAGACTTCGTAATAAGAATTGCTTATAAATATATTCAATGCGAAAGGTTAAACAGGTATGTACTCCAAGTTTATATGTGAGCTTGATTTGCACTAAATCATAAGGTAGTTATGTGACGCATACGAGAGCAATCTATGAGACTATTCCTATGATTATGTGACATCGGATCAGAGTGAGAGGTTATGTGAAATCATACGATATATCTATGTCACATGAGCTCACTTTTATGTGAAAGTTTATCTGCCTATTGTATATGATGAGATGTGCATATTCGGTAAAGGGATGGTATGCCCGAAGGAAGAGTGAAATAAAAATACGAACAACTATGTTATAATTTGATTGTTATCTGTTGACACTGCTTAAAACTTACTAAGCATTGTAATGCTTACTCCGTTTACTCTGTTTCCTCTGTTTTATAGATCTCATTGCGAAGCTACAGGCTCGGGATCGTCAGCAACTAGTCACACTATCACTATCCACTGTTTGGTACTGCTATGTTTTGGATTATCTTATGGCATGTATAAAATAGACTAGTGGCGGAAGAATATTTTGGTTAATGTATATAGCCATGCGAAAATGACTTATATATGTTTGAGCATAATGTTATAATCATTTGGTATGGAATGGTTAATCACTATCATAATTTGTGCTATTCATGCTAAAAGGGCTAGTTGAATCATGGAAACTATGAAATAGGTAAAGTCTACCTTAAAGGCAGATGCTGGCAGCAGCAGTTATGTAGATTTGGAAAATCACTAAAAATAGTAGGATTGGAATTAAATAATGAATAAATTATGTAAGCGAACCTTGATGAATCTATTTTCATAGGAAAGTAACGAAACGATCATATGGACAGTATGTTAAGAGATATTCAGGTTCTCGTGAGACAGGGCCAGAACGGTTTCTGGATTCCCTGTTCCGACTTGGAAATTCATTATAAATTAACCAGAGATAATTAGGAGTCATTCCATATATGTATAGATTCCTCTCTGAGTCTAGTTTCTATAGAAACAAACGGCATCAGTATTGAAGCTCTGTGCAGGGAGATATCCAAGTCGTAATGCGAAAAGGTCAGTGTAGTCGATCCCTGTAACATGGGAGACTTTGACTAATAAACTGTACTAATTGGCCCAACAAAAAATTCTAGAAAAAAATATGTAGATGGGCATATGAGTCTATTTTCAGGGAAAAATTACGAAACTGATTTTCGAGTTGTGAAACTCAAGATATGATTTTTAAGGTGACAGTGTCACAGTTAGCCAACTGCATGGAAAATTATAAAATGGACTGCGATAGTAAGCGAATTTAGTCTGTGAACCCCTCGTGTCCGACTCCGGCAACGGTCTTGGGTACGGGGTGTTACAATTTTACTGGTATCAGAGCCAGGTTTGGCCGTAAGGGCAAGCTGAGCCCGAGATTTATTGGGCCGTACGAAATCTCCGAACGAGTTGGTCCGGTTGCGTATAGATTGATTTTGCCCCTGAGCTTGAAAATATTCACGACGTCTTTCATGTTTCGATGCTTCGACGCTATCGATCTGATCCATCGCACATAATTAGCCCATCAGAGGTTGAAATTCAAGCCGATATGAGTTATGAAGAAGAACCGATGCGTATCCTCGCTCGTGAAGTGAAGGAGTTGCGAAACAAAAGGGTTCCGTTAGTGAAGGTGTTATGGCTCAAACACGGGATCGAGGAAGCTACTTGGGAAACCGAGAGCTCGATGAAAGAACGATACCCAAACCTATTTACCGGTAAGATTTTCGGGGATGAAAATTTCTTAAGTGGGGGAGAGTTGTAACAGCCCAAAATTGACCCTAGTCGGGAAGTGGTTTCGGGACCACAAAAACCGAGTCATAAAAATAATTAATTTCCATATTCTATGCTTATTATGTGTGTACATGAGAATGTGGAAGTTTCATTCTCCAATTTTGCCAATTGCATGAGAAATTATTAAATAGGGATTGAAAAATTACAAAAATTAGTAGGAACGGAATTAAATAGTGAATAAATTATGTAATCGAAGCTCGATGAGTCTATTTTCATATAGAAGTAACAAAACAATCATATGGGCAGTATGTTAAGAGATATTCAGGTTCTCGTGAGACAGGGCCAGAACAGTTTCTGGGTTCCCTGTTCCAACTTTGGAAATTCATTATAAATTAACCAGAGATAATTAGAAGCCATGCCATATATGTATAGATTCCTCTCTGAGTCTAGTTTCTATAGAAACAAACGGCATCAGTATTGAAGCTCTGTACAAGGAGATATCTAGGTCGTAATGCGCAAAGGTCAGTGTAGTCGACCCCAGTAACATGGGATACTTTGACTAATAAACTGTACTAATTCACGGAAAAAATATGTAGATGGGCATATGAGTCTAGTTTCAGGGAAAATTCACGGAACTGGATTTCGAGTTCCAGATCTCAAGATATGATTTGAAAGCGACTAGTACGCAGATTGGCAGCTTGTTTGGAAAAATTTTAATAAGTGGTTTGAAGTCTGTTAACACCTCGTGTTCGACTCCGGCGACGGTCTCGGGTTCGGGGTGTTACAGAACACTCGTCCAGGCTAAATTCCTTTTCATACTTGAGATCACGAATTTCCCATCCAGGCTAAATCCTTACTGCAACACATGCAGGATCTCATTCCACATGTAAAACATGGTTTATCCATCGAATTCCCTTTTTAACCTCAACTGAGACGGTTATCAACAATTCATTATCAAAGATGCATTTCATACATTTTCATGCCATCAATAAATGCAAATATCATTCATTCATAAATCATGCAATTATACATATTAGGGGTTTACTTTAAGTTATCCGAACTTACCTGGTATTCCCTTCGGGAATATGTTTCGGTTATTCCGAAACCTTGCGTTTATCAGGATCAACCTCCGAAATTTGTTCCTCGGGGTCTATAACAGCAAAATTAATTCATTAATACCCTACATTGTACATATCAAGTTTAATATCTACCCCGATTCAAATGACCGTTTTGCCCCTAACCTATCACATTTTTACGATTTAGTACCTAGGCTCGGATAATGAAACACATACACTTTCTATCTTACCCAAGCCTAGCCAAACACTTTTCCTTCTTATGGTAGCCCACATTATCCATTAATTTCTCATTTCTACCACACATTTACATCTTTTGTAAAATGGTCCCTATAAGGGTTTCTTATGAAAATCAACTAGAAAAATATGTTTAACACACATTTATCTTTCACATTCCTCCATAATCCATCAAAATACCAATAACTCATGCATGGGTAAATTTTTGAATATAAACCCTAGCATGAAATATGGGTAGAAATAGGAAGAGCAAGCTACCGGGATTTCAAAAATACAAAGAACATGAAAAACAGGGCTTGGGAGCACTTACTATTTAGCTTGGAAAGCTTGAAAACCCTAGTTATGATGACCCTTAAAATTCGGCTGGATGAAGGAGAAAATGAGCTGATTTTGATTCATTTTTCCCATTTTATTTCATTAAAATGACAAATGACCAAAATGCCCTTATGCCCTTTCTTTAAAATTTCATCCTTGCAAGCCCATTTTTTTTCCAAAAATTTAGAATTTGGGAAAATTTCTCTCCAAGACCCTCTAATTCATAATATAAAGCAATTTCATACAAATTTCTTCTAGAAACCAAGTTCTGCAATTTATTCAATTTACTCCCTAATTTCTAATTGGATATCTTATGCTCAGAATTTCTTCATGAAACTTTAACACATGCATATACTCATATTCTAGGCCTCATAATAATCATAAAATAAATATTTTGATGTCAGATTTGTGGTCCCAAAACCATTATTCTGACTAGGCCTATTTCAGGATGTTACATTTATGGCACCTTTTGGTATAATTGATACAATCCCCTTCCATGGTGGACCAATAATATCTAAATTTTATGATTTGCCTAGCCATTGCAAAACCATTGGCATGTGTTCCACAAACACTTTCATTGACTTCTTTTAGGATTTTCTTAGCTTCAACAGTGTCTACACTTCTCAGTAACACCTGATCCTTTGTTCTTTTGTATAGTATCTCCCCATTTAGGACATACTCATTGGCTAGCCTTCTTAACATCCTTTTATCATTCTCAATTGCCTGGGTAGGGTATTCACAGTTCTTTACATATTGCAATATGTCATGGTACTAAGGGTGATCATCCCTTTCTTCTTCCTCGATGTTGTAACAATGGGTTGAGGCCTTATAAGTGCTCATTTGGATAGGTTTTACATCCTCTTGCTTATTCACTTTGACCATAGAGGCTAAGGCAATTAAGGCATCAACCATCTAATTTTCATCTCGCGGGAGGTAGTAGAATGTGATGTCATCAAATTCCTTAATTAACTCGAGAACTAGCTTTCGATAATCCATTAGCTTGGGATCTCTCGTCTCCCATTCACCTTTGATTTGATAGATTACTAGTGCAGAATCCCCATATACCTCTAGCACTTTAACCTTTTGTTCTATAGCCGCACAGATTCCCATGATACACGTTTTGTATTTCGCCATGTTATTTGTGCAATCAAAATCAAGTTTATTGGTGAAAGGATAGTGATCTCCATTTGGAGATACCAGAATTACCCTAATTCCATTACCTATGGAATTTGAAGCACCGTCAAATTTCAATTTCCAGAGATGTTCCCTTAGATCATCTTCTTCAGTAGTCGCAACATACATTAGATCTTTATTCGGGAAATCAAAGTTCAAAGGATCGTAATCTTCTAGAGCTCTGCTAGCTAGGAAATCCACTATTGTACTCTTATTTACTGCATTTTGGTTTACATAGATTATATCAAATTTAGAAAGTAAAATTTTCCATCGAGCCATTCTTCCATTCAATGCGGTCGAGTCTATCATGTACTTTAGAGGGTCTATTTTCAAAATGAGCCAAGTCGTATGGTACAACATGTACTGTCTCAGCCTCCGGGTAGTCCAGACTAAGGCACAACACAGCTTCTCGATTGATGAATATATTGTCTCGCATCAGTGAACTTCTTGCTGTGGTAATAGATTACTTTTTCTTTCCTCTCTGACTCATCATGTTGGCCTATTACATATCCCGTAAAATTCCAAATACTGCCAAGTATAGTATCAGTGTTGTAACAACCCGTTTTTGAGCTAAATCAGAACAATGGTTTTGGAAGCACAAATACGATGTCAAAAAATTATTTTTAATATTATTTTATGTGTTTACATCATGATAGTATGTATGTGTAAAAATTTTGTGAGCTAATTTTATCATTTAATAGCTCAATTAGAGAAAAATGACTTAATTGCGTAAAATGTAAAAGTTGCATGCTATTAGTTAAAGGTTTCAAATAGCCTTTGCTTTTAAATATGATGGCCTTAAATGGTAATTAGACCATTGATAATGTTGATGGACATTAATGGACGTCCATTATGAGATTTTATATGTTTATTAATAAGTTTAATAATGTAATTAGTTAATAAATGATATAATAAATAAAACCAAAATCAAAATTATGTTTTATGATCATATTTTAGTCGAATTTTGATGAGAAAAAAAAAGCTTCTATGTCCATCTAGGGTTCGGTACATTCTTGGTTTGAGTAAGGTATGGTTTTAGCTCGATTTTTGATGATTTCTATGTTTTTATTATCGTTGCTTCGTATTCTAGCTAGCCCCTGCCTTAATTTTTGAATTCGTTAATGATTGTGTGAAGTGCCATTGATGAATACTTGAGCTTTTGAATGTTTGATAATGGAAAATGATTATCTGTTGATAGATTCAATAGTTTTGTAAAGTGATTTTTTGACAAAAATGTCAAAAAGGGATTAAATTGTGAAATATATAAATTGAGGGGTTGAAATGTGAAATAAATGAAAGTTATGGGCTTTTTGAGGTCTCTATGACATTCGGCTAGCATGTATTTGGTTGAATTGTGTGAATTTTGTATATTTGTGAAATCGGGTCGAAATAGATTAAATGTGAAAGCTTAGGGGTTAATGTGTAAAAATGCCCAAATGTATATTTTGAATACATATAAATCAAGAAAGAAAGAATTAGGATTTAGATCGGGGGAAAAGCAAGGTTATCGAGTAATCGATCCGATCCGTCAATTCTGTATACAAGGTAAGTTTGTATAAATGAACTTATATGTATCTATTTATTCTATTAGATGAATATTGAGATATTAAAAGAAATGTACGAGTTGAGTAAGGCTAGATGATGAGTAAGACCATAGCTGGACTATCGCAATCGAATAATAGGACCATAACTGGGTTATGGCATGTGAACGAAAGACCACGGTAGGGCCTTGGCAATGTATATATGAAAGACCATAGTTGGACTATGGCATCGGAAAATCAATGAAACTGTATTGTAAGCAATTATGAACCGAAGTGGTTTGATAAAAGATTGATGAGAAATAGAAATGTCTCGGTACAAGTATGTACAGAAAACTATTTGAATATCGAACTAGTGAAAGTTGAGAATTGATGAATGATGAGATGGATAAACCTTATATTAGCTTGTGAATTGATGACTTAAATGTCTATAATACTATCTATTTTGAATTGTTAATGAATGTTATAATTCTTTCATATTAACGCGCGAACTTACTAAGCTTTATAGCTTACTCTATTTAATTTTCAATGTTCTATAGATTTACGAAGCTAGCTTGGATCTGGGAATCGTCAGAGACTTCATCGCACTTTCAATCATCTATATTGGTGCTTTTGAAGTTATGTATATATGGTATATGGCATGTATAGGTTTGAGTCACTTTGTTATGTTTGATGTATATGTATTTTGGCTAATTGAGTTGGCATAAAATGATGAACTTGATAATGCTTATAAATATGCAAATGGATATACTTATAATGTTTAGTAATAGACCTATAATGAATGAATGGGATTGAATTGGTATGTATGTTTGGATTGGTTTTGTCCAATGAATTATACATGTGAATTATGCTTAGAAAAGCAAGTTAAATAGCTTGATATTTGAATAGGTAAATAATATGGATTTGAGTATTGAATGGTTGATATGGATTTGGTATGTTTGTGTATTGGTTGATGAACTTTGGCTGCATATTTGTGACTTAAAATGATACCATATAAGCTTGTGTAGGTATATGCAAAATGTGTTGCAAATGTCCTATTTTTGTCTACACGGGCAAAGACACGACCCTGTGTCTCAGCCGTGTGTGACACAGGGTCATGCTACACAGTCGTGTGTCCCCTGGTGTTGAAATTGAATTGAAGTCAGTATGCTTCACATGGTCTCACACATGGGCGTGTAGTTGACCGTGTGGTATAAGTCAGTATACACCCCTAAATGGCACATGGCCTAGCACATAGGCGTGTGTGGCCATTTCGTAGGGCACACGGACTGAACATATAGACGTGTGGTTGGCCGTGTGAGCCAATTCAATATATCCTCTAATTTTTGCACGGCCTGGCACATGGGCGTGTCCTCGGCCGTGTGATACAAGTCACTGTGTATGCCCTGTTTCCGCACGGCCTAAGACACAGGCGTGTCTACTAGCCGTGTGAGGCACACTGCCTGTTCACACGGTCGTGTGACCCTTATATGATTGAAAAATTACTAAGTTTTCCAAAATTTTCGTATGTTATCAGTTTAATCCTGAACCATTTCTAGAGCATGTTTAAGGCCGCTAGGCCTTTATAAGAGACAATGTGATTGTATTGAATGATGTATGTGAATGATTGCTTAAGATTGATAAATGTTAGCTATGTGTTATGATTTGATCGGTAATATCTCGTAACCCTATTCCGATGATGAATACGGGTTAAGGGCGTTACAAGTGGTTTATTTGGGTTAGGTGACATCAGCATTGGGCATTGGGCAAATAATGTTTCATTTCTTGAAAGGCCTTCTGACATTCCTCATCCCATACACCTAGATCATGTTTCTTAAGGAGATGAAATATGGGGTCACATTTCTCGGTGAGTTGTGAAATGAACCGTGTAATGTAATTTAATCTCCTTAAAAAATTCCTAACCTCTTTTTGGGTACGCGGTGGTGGTAAATCCTGTATGGCCTTGACTTTATCTGATTCAGCCTTGATCCCTTTCTTGTTGACTACAAATCCTCACAATTTACCCGACATGGCCCTGAAAGTGTATTTTCTTGGGTTCAACTTTAACTGGAATTTCTTCAACCTTAAGAACAACTTCCTCAAGACTTTCACATGCTCACTCTTTGTTTGAGATTTAGCGATCATATCATCAACATAAACCTCAATTTCTTTGTGCATCATATCATGAAACAAAGTCACCATGACTTTTTGATATGTTGCTCCCACATTTTTCAATCCAAATGGCATCACTTTATAACAAAATGTTCCCTAAATTGTTACGAATGTGGTCTTCTCCATATCTTTAGAGTGCATCTGTATCTGGTTGTATTTAGAGAAACCGTCCATGAAGGAAAATAATGAATGACCTTTCGTGTTGTTGACTAAGGTATCAATATGGGGCAACGAGAAATTGTACTTCGGGCTAGCATTATTTAAATCCCTGTAGTGTACACACATTCGCACTTTCCCATCTTTCTTAGGGACGAGGGCTATATTGGCTACCTACTCCGAATATTTGACCACTTGTTAGAAACTAGCATCAAACTGTCTCTTGACCTCTTTTTTTTATTTTCAATAATACGTCTGGCCTCATCCTTCAAAGTTTCTACTGAACTGACTTGCATTCTTCCTTTATGGAAAGCTGGTGTACCACGATATCAGTACTTAGACCATACATGTCTTGATATGACCATGCGAAAACATCTTTGGGTTCTTGGAGTAACCCAATGAGGTCTTGCCTTGTTTCTACAGTGATGCAAGTCTCGATTTTCACCTCTTTCTTCTCTTGTTTATCCCTTAAGCTCACAATTTCCACTGACTCTTTGTAAGGTAAGACTTGTTTCTCATCTTGCTCTTTCATCCTTAAGAAATCAGGAGACAAGTTACAATCTCAATCATCTTCAAAGTCCTGAGTTTCCCCTGGACACATATCCTACTCAAAAGGAGACTCTGAGTCAGCAGCAGCATCACTCGTATCATTAATATCTGGGGACCTGTTATAGGAATAAAAGAATATCCAAAGAACAAATAAATTAAAGGATGATTATTTGTATGGTATGAGTATGAATGAAATAGGGAAAAAATACTAGAATGTTTGCCAAGTGGGACATAAAATGCATTGTTTTCATTGAAGTAAAGATAATAGACATGCGCCTATTTTACAAAAGAATCCTTATTGCTTCCAAACTTAGGGCAATAAGTATGTTCTGAACATTACTTTAAAATAGTCCTAAAAACTACAGGGATCTCTTCCGTAGTCCAATTATTTAGAATACTTTTGAGGAAATAAGGATGAATTCCAACTCTTTGCTGTCCATCAGACTTTGCACTAGAGCTCTGAATTCGGTGCACTCTTAGATTTCATGACCTTTCACATCATGAAACTCACAGTAACTCTTCACTACTTTTGGTACCTTCTACAAATCTTGAATGGTGAAGCCCACATCTATCATTTTTTCCCAAACCTATTTTAGAGGAGATTTCACCTCCGCAACATTGGTTTTAGTCCTCCTCCTCCTCTTAATTATCACGTTTACCACTTGGTCAGGATGACTGGGTGATGGATTTCCAGCCATATTAGGCATTGAAGGATCATCGAACCTTACAATCCCCATCTTGATAAACCTTTCGATTAATTTTTTGAATGCAATGTAGTTTTCAATCAAGTGTCTCGTTATCCCTGTGTGGTACTTGCACTGAGCATTCTCATTATACCACTTTGGGAATGGAGGTTGCATGGGCTTTAAGTAAAATAGCGATACTGCATGCGCGTTGAATAGATTTTGATACAATTTTCCATATGTCATCGAGATAGGCGTGAATTGGAGTTTTTCTGTGTTTGGCCTTGAATTGGGTTTTTGCCTCGAAGGGCCTTGATGGCTAGTCCTCATGGTCCTAGGTTGCGACACTATGACCAATTTTGAATAACCCTTATTGTACACACACGCGGTTTTTACTTTGTTCTTTTTCTTTCTCAGGGCAGTCTTTTTAGCATTTTCCCCTGTGTCTATTTTTCCACTCCTTATTGCATCCTCAATCATTTCTCCCCAGCATATGGTTGATAAATGAGGATTTCAAGGTGTTCACAAAAAGTATTGTCGTTTTCTTTTCCAGAAGATGTGGTTGAACTTGTGTTGCCACATCTCTTCGCCGTTGGACGTATTGCCTGAAGCTTTTTTTTGACTTCTTTTCCATGTTTTGCAGTGTAATTCTATCGAGCGTCATATCAGCCACATGGCTATACTGTTTCATGAAGGCCTGTGCCAAATGTTTCAATGAATTAATCCTAGAATGGCTGAACTGATTGTACCATTTAGTAGCCGACCCAATCAAGCAATTTTAGAAACAATAGATTAACAATTGGTCGTTGTTGACGTATTTAGTCATTCTTCGGCAAAACATTGTGATATGGACCTTAAGGCAACTAGTCCAATTGTATTTTTCGAATTCTAGAGTTTTAAATTTTGGTGGGAGTACTAGATCTGCGACCAAACTCAATTCCTTAGCATCGACCCCACAAAGGTAGCCAGCATTCTACATAGCTCTGAATTTCTCTTCCAACCACCTGCACCGATCTTCCAGCTGTTTTGGAAGTTCTACTCTTGTCTTCTCCATTTTCTCCATGTTGTACAAATCTGGAACAATGGGGTTGGTTGGACTATCTCCAGGGTTAGAACTTGAACCCATTGGGTAATTCGCCAGTCCTAAGGTACCGACCTGGTATTGTTATGGTCTTATGGTGACGGGTACTCTTCGTAGATATGTCTCTGGTTGGGCTTGGAAGCCTGGGGGTATGTAGAGTCATCGTTATCGTCTCTAGAGTTTACCGTAGCACTCTTCCCTTTTTCAACTCCTCTAGCTAGTAACTCGGTCAACTAGCTTATTATGTCTCTTTAGGACTCTAGTATTTGGTCATTCATGTCTTATTACACCTTAGCTAAATGATCTTGCAACTGCGCTTGCAACTGATATTGCATGTCCCTCTGAATTTGTTCTAGTCTTTCTAACCTATGATCTATAACTCTAGTTTTACTACAGGTACCATAGTGATATTCGGTTGGTAGATTCTTGGTAGTTTCCAAGGTAATTGTCATAATTTTGATTAATTAGGATCTTTTTATGAAATTTAATGCATATAATGAAATGTAATGCTAATGAATGAAAAATGCATGTAAAAAAGGCATTGATTCCAGTTCAATTCTATTAGAACTTTACTAGAAAATGAGTTTCTTTACATAAAACGGATACAATTTATATATATGGCCTCGCCTTAATGCTCAAAGCTTTAACTTTTCTAAGAAGCTAAACTAATTCTCAACCCCGCTCCTATTTTGATTTGTATTTTAAGTTCAGTATGTCAACTTGAACCGTTAGCGTTTGTAAATGGTTGGCTACTTCCCATACTTGGGCTAACGCTTCTCCCATAACATGGTCTTTAACTCTGATCTGACCCTGAAAGCGTTGGACTTACTCTTCCTATTGTTCATTGTTCGTTTCAAGAAATTTGATTCAAAGTTCACAATTTTGTAGTGCAGCCTCAAACTCTTCTATCTTTCTCTTCAACTCATCAATCTTAGTCAGACTTGCTCTAAATTTAGTCATAGAGTTGCAACTACAGTGTTGATGCAAAGACCTTTCCAACTTCACTACCCGAGCTCTCAATCCAACCTTTTCATCTTGGCTTTCTAATAATACCTTTTTAAAGCATCCTCTCAGACTCAAGCATCTTGGAATTCGCCTTCCCATTGATCAGCTCTAATATTTTCTTCTTGGATTTCCTGTCACTATTATGTCAACGTTTTGCCTAACTTGATAGTCCTTGTAATTGACAAGTGAAGTTTCTTGTAATCCATTTTTAAGCTGTCCAAGTCCTCCTCAGCCTTGTTCTTTCCTTTTCTCATTTTTTTGGTTTTTAACCTTTGGATGTCAACGTCTAATCCCAGCTGAATCTTTTCCTCTTCCAACTTCTCTATCCTTTTCCCTAGCTTCGAACTCTTCTTTTCAAAGTCTTGCTTTACGATCTCTAATTCAGATGGGATCACTTGCAAGTGTTTTTCTATTGGCCAGATGCTTTCTTGATTTAATGAAGTGACATTATCATTGATTCTTTTACCCCACTAATCGTATTCTGGGGTCGTCATAGGATTTATGGTAAATCTCTTCATTTTATGAGTTTGGTTCCATGCATTAAAGATTTCACAGACTTTCTTTTTGTAATTGTCATATTTGTATGCAAACTCACATTGAGCTATCCCTTGTGTTGTCAGAATAATCTGCCTTGACCTATACTATTTCATTACAAGTAGAGGAGCATATCCAACAGCTCCCCATATCCTGAATAGAGGACCCAATCAAAGTTTCCACATCGATGCAAAATTTCATCGGGAATCATCTAAGGGAACCACCATTCAACATCTACGTCTCGAAAACTTTAGAGAATTGTCATTCATTTTTCTTCAGAAATGTTGTCTCGTCTTTGGATAGCCACAGATTCTTTTGATGGAGAGTAGTCTTCGGGGAACACTCGAAAGAAGACTTTTTCTGCCTTCCAGAAGTGGCTATGGAACCAGATTAGAAAGAGCTACGCACAACTGATAAATATTCCTTCACCCACTCTTCAATAGGCATTCAAAGATCTCAAAGTCTTAGCTAATATTGCCAAGGAGGGAGTGACCCTCTTTTCAAGCCGGTTGAACATATCTGTAACTGCATCCTTTATATGCTCTAATGCTTTGGGGAAGATAACCAACCCATAAATACTCAAGGCGAAGATGTCAACCTTTTTCCTTGTGTCTGGGTGTACCAAGATCAAATCTCGTAGACTCTTCCAAGTGATACATTTACTATCACCCTTTTGTTTAATCTGGGCTGCGACTCATTGCTCACTTATTCCAGTTATGTTCATCAGTCTCTTTAAGAAAGTCGAGATGTTGGCTACTCTAGAGTTGGCTTTGTCGACTTGGATCTTCAAGCAATGGAGCAAAGTGGTGTACTCTTCTACGGTGGGCATTAGGTCTACTCGCCAAAAAGTGAAGCAGCTGTAAACAGGATTCCAATACTAGGTGAGAGCTCAAAATAGGTACTTATCCACCTTGACATCGAGTAGATAAGGCAAATCACCATATTCACGGTAGAATAGCTACTTGAATTCATCATCCCATTGATCCCATATTTCTTTCAGCTCTTGTAGATTATTGTGGGCCACACTAATCCAGGTGAAATCCCCTAATTCTAACATATACCCCTTCAACAAGCTGTCACGTTTCTCTTGTTGTCTTGTCTCAGACCATATTTGTACGGCTGCGTTGTCTTCCACTTTATCAAGAAACCCCTTTTCCATCACAAGCTCTCTATTTAGCAACTGAACACGAATCAACCCCTTTTCTTTAAGATGAAAATGCAATGCAACCACAATCAAAAGGAAGCAAGTCAGTATATTTTTTATAAAGCTCAAATATAAAGCAAAGAACAACAATCAAAACATTTTTTATTTGTAATCTATTCGGGTAAACGCTAAAAGTTTTGCATGGTTCTTCTAAGGTTAGTCTTGAGGATTATTACATGCGGTTTGGTTCTAGAGTAAAGGTATCTGAACCAGCAGATTCCTCGATCCTCACCCATTATAGGCTCATACGGACCGAGTTCAATTCAGGGGAATACATTTCCCTATGTTTGTACGGAGGTGAAGACCTCACGAAGACATAGGTACGTATATATCCCAAAAGCGATCCACTATCCTATACGGAGGTGAAGACCTCACGAAGGAATAGCTTCTCACTCCCACTTAAGAAGGGTAAAATGAAACAATTATACCACGCAATATGTGAAAACATATAAAGAGAAACTCTCGAACCAATAAAACAAATGCATTAGATCGCTATGTAACCCAAGATAACAGAGATATTATTTACCACCAAAATAAAACATAAAGGATGAAATGTAAGGAAGGGATCGAAAATTTAAACCGAATTATCAATTTTCGACAAAAAGACCAAAAAGTAATAAAGTCACGGCTCAACTCTCTTATTTAGTCCCTAGCAGAGTCGCCAAGTTGTCGAAACCTTTTTGATAATCGACTTTTTATTTTAAAATAAGAATGGGGTCACCACGAATCCTTTTTATTTAGGTGTGATTGTGTAACACCCCGAACCCGAGACCGTCACCGGAGTCGAACACGAGGTGTTAACAGACTTTTAAAAATTTTCCAGACACTGCCAATCTGCGTAATAGTCGCTTTAAAAATCATATCTTGAGTTTCACAACTCGAAAATCAGTTTCGTGATTTTTCCCTGAAACTAGACTCATATGCCCATCTACATATTTTTTTCTAGAATCTTTTGTTGGGCCAATTAGTACAGTTTATTAGTAAAAGTCTCCCATGTTACAGGGATTGACTACCCTGACCTTTGCGCATTACGACTTGGATATCTCCTTGTACAGGGCTCCAATACTGATGCCGTTTGTTTCTATAGAAACTAGACTCAGAGAGGAATCTATACATATATGGTATGACTTCTAATTATCTCTGGTTAATTTATAATGAATTTCCAAAGTCGGAACAGGAAATCCAGAAACCGTTCTGGCCCTGTCTCACGAGAACCTGAATATCTCTTAACAAACTGTCCGTATGATGGTTTCTTTACTTTCCTATGAAAGTAGATTCATCAAGGTTTGTTTACATAATTTATTCGCTATTTAATTCCATTCCTGCTATTTTTAGTGATTTTCCAAATCTACCTCACTGCTGCTGTCAGCATCTGCCTTTAAGGTAGACTTTACCTATTTCATGGTTTCCATGATTCAACTAGCCCTTTTTGCATAAATAGCACAATTTATGATAGTGATTAACCATTCCTATGGCTAATCCTTGTCAAGCATATCCACAACGAATGATTATAACATTATACTCAAACACATATAAGCCATTTTCGCATGGCTATCCAAAATTATACAAGTCCAAAGGGTCCACGACCCACAACAAACGGGTAGTCCTATACATGCCATTTCGAAGTTCAACCAAAATTGTACCAAAAGGGGGGGCTTTGATAGTGTGGGCGACTTTGACTTCAAGATCCCGAGTCCGATAGCTGGAGAACCAAATCTATAAAACAGAGGAGCAATGAAACGGAGTAAGCAATTTATGCTTAGTAAGTTTTGAGCAAGGAATTCCAGCACAACAAAAGTATAGCTTCATATAGCTAAACGGATAATTTCATATGCACAAATTTACGATATCGTACTTGCTTCACATTATCAACCCTTATGTACATACACAAAAGATCAACTCAGCCAAAGGCCGGTAGCTCGTTTACCAACTGAGCGAATACTTATTTGTAAGGGCTCAACTAAATTCAAGCACATACGAAACATACCTCAATGTTGGGATGTTTCGAGAGTATTAACTGGAATTTTACAGCAAGTTCATTCATTCCCAAATCACGTACCTTCGGAATTTAACCGGATATAGCTCCTCGTTCAAATGCCTTCGGGACATAGCCCGGTTATAGTAATTCGCACAAATGCCTTCGGGACTTAACCCGGATTTAGTAACTCGCACAAATGCCTTCAGGCTTAGCCCGGAATTAGTATCTCGCACAAATGCCTTCGGGCTTAGCCCGGAATTAGTATCTCGCACAAATGCCTTCGGATCTTAGTCCGGATATTGTCACTTAGCACAAGCCTTCGGGACTTAGCCCGGACATCATTCAAATAACCATGCACATTTAACAATAAATCATGGCCCATTCGTATTTCATTTTCGTTAGCAAAACACAAACACAAGACATTTATCATTCTTGCAAATTCGGCTCAATAGCCACACAAAGAGCATGATTTTAATTTGCTCAAAACATGATCTAATCACATCATAATTTAAGCTCTTTTACTCAAGAACTTACCTCGGGTGTTGTCGAACGATTCCGATAGCTATTCGACCACTTTTTCCTTCCCTTTATCGGATTTAGTTCCCCTTTGCTCTTGAGCTTAATTAAACAAATAAATTGATTTAATCATTTGAGCATCGAAAAGAGGAACACAAGGCACTTAGCCCATATTTATACATTAGACATTAAAGTCACATATGTACGGAATCATGAATCAAACTCAACATTTTAGCTAATTTTTCCCCCTTGGCCGAATATGCATGTCTATTTTGGGGCCGATTTCAACACTTAATACATTCTACAAGTATGGTCACTTGTATTGACTAAACACCCTTTTGTTTCAAGTTCAAAACTTGGCTAATACACACATATACACACTAGTAAAGCATCCTCTCCCTTTCCATCAATTTAACACATGCATTGCTCATTAACATGCAAAAGTTATATTCGGCCTTAGCACACAACTTGCTAGCCGATTCTTCTCCATTTAGCAACCAATGCACATATGTGCTCACTCCACCTAGGCCGAATCTTAACTCATCTTCATGCCTCATCACCACAACATCAAACATCAACCAAGAATGATGCATCCATGGCCGAGTGTCATTTCCATCACATAGCAAGATTTAGACCATGGGCTAGGTAGAACTCAAGCTAACAACTAAAACATGCATGCATCTCATGGAACATCATCAAACATACCTTAGCCTAGCTACATGCATGGCCGAACCTCTTCAACCTTTCTTCTTCCTTCCTCCTTAAAATTTTTGGCCAAGGATGAACCAAAGGATGAGCATTTTTTTTTCTTTGTTTTTCTTTCTAGTTTCGGCTAAATGATGATGAGAAAGGATGAACAAAAATTTTCTCCTTTCTTTTCTTTTGCTCACGGCAATGGGGGGGAAACAACTACACACATTTTTTTTGTATTCATCGTACTCCTTTTCATTATTTTATGCCCATGCCCCTTATTTTATTTTTTTCCTACATACCTCACTAGGCCAACATGTTCCCAACATGTTTCCACCCATAGCATGGCCAACCACTAGCTCAAATTTTGGGTAATTTGACATGCAAACCCATCATTTTCACAACATGCATTAATAGACCATTTTAAATTAGCCTATCATATTTTCACCATGTCTCATATCAATCCCTATTTAATAATTTCTCATGCAATTGGAAAAATTGGAGAATGAAACTTCCACATACTCATGTACACACATAATAAGCATAGAATATGGAAATCAATTATTTTTATGACTCGGTTTTGTGGTCCCGAAACCACTTCCCGACTAGGGTCAATTTTGGGCTGTCACAGATTGGATCACCTCAAAACTTGGTCATTTTAATAAAATGTTAGACTTATTAAAATGATAATTTTTGGTCTAGAAAATCCAGGAAATGGGTTCTAGAGTCAGTTACGTATAAGGAAGGGTTAGCACCTTCATAACGCCCAAAATTGGTACATAGTTGATTACTTAATGTTATTTAAAATACGATCCCTCTTTGCAAGATGTTATTTGATTAAAATATCGCTAACTAAATTAAATTTTGTGGAAAAGGCTTTATTTCGAGTTAATCGAGAAAAAAATAGATCATGCCCCGTAAGTTAGGGCACGATGTCTCGAATCCTCGAAAACAAAAATAATAGCCATTTGGTTATTACCTAAATCCTGTGCGGTTTCATTTTTAAAAAGGATATTCGATTATTCGGTTTAAGGAAAAAGTCATAATCCGTAAGTTAAAAGCATGACCCCTCAAATCCCCTAAATAAAGAATATTGCCTCGGTCTTAATTATTTTTTTATGCGCTTATGTAGAAAAACTGATAAGTGTATGTAGCAATTATTTACAACGTACGGTGATGGCAAAATTATGGAATTAACAAAATAACAACATAAATAATAAAATAAAATGACAATAATATAATTAGTACAAAAATAAAAATAATGATAAAAAATATTCAATTAATAATACTATAGAATAGTAATACCAATAGTGGAATAATATAAAAAATGTATGATGATAATATAATCACGTTCATAAATTATTGATTTGTGAGCAAATTCTAACAAAAATAATATTAGTTAGCAACGATAATTACTTAATAGTATTATTAGTATCAATAATTAAAAATAAAGGACAAAAATAAAATAATTAGGAAATTCAAGGGCAAAATTTTTTTTAAAAAAAGCAAGTACATGGACTCAATTAAATGAACAGTGGACTAAATTGAAATTGTGACAGAACCTTAAGTATAAATAAATAAAAATAGTAAATATAAGGGTTAAAATAAAAAAAATAAAAGATAGGGACCAAAAGCGTAAATAACCCAAACCCAGAACACGTCATTCCCCAAAAGGTCGATAATCTAGGGGCTGAATTGAATATGTAACAAAATTTAAAGCATAAATCATAAAAAAGGAATACAAAGGATCAAATTAAAATAAAATGGAAAAATATAAGGCCTCAAAGGGAAATTATCCCAAACCCACATCGTTTCCTTGGTTCAACAGTGGGTCAAAGGGTCGACTTGCAAGGAAATTAAAATTATGGGGTAAAAATGAAATAAAATAACAGATGCATGACGAAATTAAAAAGAAGTAAAAAAGCGGAAGAGCCAAAATAGCAAATATCCCCTCCTTCAAAAAACACGTAGATCTTGAAGGAATTTGGGTTAGTCATTTGTAATTTTTTTTCACTTATAAAAGGCCAAAGATACATTTGTATTTTTTACGAAGAAATTCAACAGAGAAATACAAAAAAAGAAAACAAGTTTAAAATAAAGTAGTTTTTATTTTATTTTATTTTATTTTTTAAATTTTGAAAAAAATATATAAAAAAATAAACAACAAAAGATTCAAGTTTTTTTTACCTGTTAAAGCGCCGTCGTGGAACTCCCTTTTTCTCAAACTTGAGAAGCCTCGAAACCCCTAGGGTTTTGTTGAAGGCCTCGTTAGAAAAGAGAGAAATCGAAGCGTTTCTTGCTGCATATTTGGCTAGGTTTTTTGGGGATTTTAACCTCGAATATGTGTTACATGTGAAAAGAGGGAAAAAGGGGATTTTTTGCGAATTTTCTGGCCACCAGAGGCGGTGATCACCAGCGTCAATGACTGGTGGCCATGGCGAATGTGCGGTGACCTTGTGGCCGAAGAAGAAGGGGGAGTTGAGAGAGAGCAGAGAGAGTTTCTTTTATTTTAAAGGTTGCAAATGATTTGTTTTAAGATTTTATTTTACTTATATAGCCCCCTTAAAACAACGTCGTTTTGGTTTTGGCTTCAAACGCCAAAAATGACGCCATTTCAAGCTTGACCAGATTTGAATCCATCCAAGATTTGCGTGTTTTCATAAGGAGGAGTCTAATTGCCTTTTTGGAACTTTTGCTTTTTTTCCCCTTTTTAATTTCACCCTATTTTCCTTTTTGTTTGTTTTTATTTCACCCATTTTATTTTATTTTCTTATGATTCAGTCCTTTGACCCACTGTCGACTTAAGGGAATGACGTGGGGTTGGGAAAATAACCCTCTGAGTCCTTATACTTTTCCATTTTATTTTAATTAGATCCTTTATATTCTATTTTTTTGTTTTTTATGATTTATGCTTTAAATTTTGTTACATATTCAGTTCAGACCCAGACTATTACTACAGAAAATAAAGGTTTTAGTGACGTTTGGACAGAAAACACCACAAATATTATACATTAGTGTTGCTAACGGAAAAACGCCACAATAGGTAAAGCAATAGTGGCGTTTATGAGAAAATCGCCGCAAAAGGTCAAGTAGTAGCAGTGTTTATGAGCAAAATGCCACAAAAGAAAAGCATTAGCGACATTTATGAGAAAAACGCCGCAAAAGGTAAGCAATAGCTTATTGATAAAAATGTCGCAAAGTATCATTTTATTTTAAACAAAACGGCGCCATTTTGCACAGCTAAAAATCCCTTATTTTCCCCTAAACAATAACCCCAAAATCCTTTATTTTTCCCCCTAAAAATCATAATCTCCAAATCCCTTATTTTTTCCCCAAATCGAAATCCCCTAATCGAAATCCTGAAATCCCTTTGATTTTCCCCGACCGTCTACTTCATCGGCGTCGATTGTCCCTTCTGCTACGTTACCATCGACACTCCTCTGTTGCATCGCTGTGTAAGTTTTTTTCATTTGTTTATGATTATTGTTATTAAGCTACAAGATTTAATGGATGCTTAGCCCTAAAATTGCTTAATGGATGTTTAGCCTTAAAATTGCTTGTTCTTTGATGACAATAATTTACTTTAAATCAAGTAAATGTTATTTGTTAAGGGAACAAGAAAAAGTAGATGTTATCTGTTATATAAAGTATCTGAGCAAAAAGCACTCATTTATCTTCTTTGATTTGGTAAGCTATAAATATGGCTTTTATAGGATACAATTGTCTGGCTTTGTAGGTGATTACTGCTTGTTTTTTTTATACATCAATAATAGAATCAATTAAAAGGATTACAATTTTGAAACTGTTTCTTGCCATTGTGTTATTTCTTCATAAATGATTTGGAAGTGGATTAAAAAAATGAAAAAGATTTGTTTGATCCAATGTTAAGGGAGTTTAGTTTTTCCATGGGATCTACACAATGATATGCTTCTTAGGGTATATTTTTAAAGAAATAAAATTAAAGAACAAACTAATTAAAAAAAACATGTGACATTCTTATGATTTAAAATATTTATGTATATAAAATATTTGGCCTTGAAGTTCACTTGGGTATTTGTAATTTTTTTCATTCATTTTGGTACTTGCATTTAACTTGGAAAATATAAAAATTTTGCATTTAACTTGGAAAATATAAAAATTTGGAGATTTGGAAATTAAAAAAATTATATAAATTTGGTGAAGTTAGTCAAGAGTTGATTTTGATACCATTGATCAGATCACTGTTTTTCTCATGCAAAATACAGGTAATATAAGTTTGGAGAAAAAGATTAGAAAGTAAGTTAAATGTAAGTTTTAAAATTGAAAGAGGAAAAGCTTGTTTGTATTATGTATCATCCTGTTTTGTTTATATTTGTATATAATCACCATTCTTTCAAAAATATATAAACTAAAATCATATCCCTGTGTATCAGTCATCAAAAAATCACATCAAACGACCAATGGGATCTCGATCAGGTTGCTGGAAGGATCGCGGTTGCCCCTTGAGAAATTAAATAAATGCTTTCCTATGGCTAAAAATTAGTTTTTTCTACTGCTAGGGACAGTAATCCTATTGAGGGAAATGTGGAGTATTACGGAATTCATACAAACATTATTGAGTTGGATTCCTATGGCAAACGAAAGGTTGTCTTATTTCGACATGATTGGGCTGATGTTAATACTGCTCGCGCAATTAAAAAAGATCAATTTGGTTTTAAAATGGTGAACTTCTCTCGATTAATTCATATTGGACAACAATTGATAGAAGAGCCGTATGTATTTTCTTCTCAAGTCAAACAAGTTTTTTACTCGAAAGATCCAACTAATAAGGGTTGGTACGTTGTACTCCGTAACACCCCTAAAGACTTGTTTGATATGGCCAATGAAAGTAGCAATGACATCGACGAAAAATCAGAATTTTGCCTTTTCTAGAACAAAACTTAAATGAAACTATCCCTAGTACTAGTACACAATTTCAATGGGTTCGCTAGGATGTGGATGAAGATATTACGAATCATGATGTAGTAAGATTTTACAATTTTTTAATTATATGTAATATTATAATTTAATTCTTGATCTTGTTAAATATTTCAACTATTTTATATGTACTATTATTGTTGTAATTAGTTACTACTATTTCAACTATTTTATGTGTATTGCAGATAAAATGCCTAGAAGAAGATTACGAGATCTCAGTATTATTCAAAATCCTCCAAATTCAGAAGAGACAAATAGTGAACAACAGATTGCTATTGGATCTTCGAATGTTCCGAATATAGCTGGCGAACCTATAGAATTTCAAAGTAATGTTAACTTTAATTTACATGCATGTTAACTTTTATTATTGATTTTTGTTTCAAATTCTTATATTATAATATACCATTTTTTTCAGCTGAAAGTGGTGGGAGGCACAAAACTCGAGGACATATGCTATTAAAAGATTTATATGAGTTAAATTCTGTCAAGCGTGTCAAAGTAGCTAGAAACAGTCTTGGTCAGCCTATTGGATTAGAAGCTCAAATTTTAGCAGGATAGTTGGGCATTATAGCACGAAATGCCAATCTGTTGCTTATCAACTACGAGCCATGATCATATGCCTAATAGTAACCAAGATTAAGCTCTCGATAATATTAAGGTAATAACGTAAATGTAATTTATAATACTTTGATTTAAGTTTTATTTATATTTACTTTCTAAACTTGTGTTATTTGTAAGAGAAATTTGCTTTAGAGGTCTCGGATAATTATGTGAAGAAGGCATTAGGAAAAAAAATAGAGAGACCATAAAAGTGCTTTAAAGAAGGAATATTTTAAGAAAAATATAAGCCTCGAAGAGAATTGCTAAATGTCCCGCCGGGAATGCTGAGGTACTAATGGGAAGCTGCAGTTAGATTTTGGAATTCAAAGAAAGGAGAGGTATTACATACTTCCAAACTCTTATAATTATTTTGGTTTATAGTATTTACTATATACGTAATAATAATTTCACAATGTAGGATCGTGAGCGAGTTGGAACTACAAGTAGGCAAAAATAAAAATTCACGCACAAAGCTGGGTCGAAAAGTTTTGGTTGTGTAGCTGATGACGAGGTATTTTGAATTTATTAATTGAATTAAATATTAATTACTTTCTACTAAATAATATTTTTCCTACTATACTGTAGGAATCGTCATATGGTCAAAAAGTTGGATGCCTTCAGCTTTTTGACATTACACATAGAAAGAAAGATAGATCTCCTATGACTAGTAAAGCTGCAGAAATTATGGTATATTTACTTAATAAAATTTGAATTATTTTAAATATTTATCATGTTTAATTATAATGGTTTAATTCGCCGTTTATAATGCAAATAATGTTAAGTTATGTTGCATTTGTTTTGATTATATACTTCGTTTCTAACTCTTTGATTGATTTATTAGGATAAACTAAAGGATAAAATGGCAGAGTATGAAATGATTACTTCGAGTGATAGTTCTATTAATCTTGACGACATTGATAACCGAATTATTACTGAAGTTTTCGGTCTTGAAAGGTATGGTCAGGTTTGATTTCAAGGATCTTTTGTTAACCCAACCCAATATTTAGGATCAGCTCGCAGCAATACATGCCTTCAGGGAATTAGGCTCAAGCTGAAGTTCAGAGGTTAAGAGACCAGATGGGCCAGATGCAACCGAGCACAGTTGAGCAAATTGCTTAGCTTAAGCAGAGGCAGCATTGAGAGAAGCAAAGGCTTAAAGAAAATATGAAGAGCTCCAGCTATAACTTAAAGCGAAGGCAGTAGAGAGGAAAGCAGAAAATATGACAAACTCCAGCTACAGCTTCAGAATATGATAAATATGTTTCAGCAGTCGCAGAATCTGCCATCTTAGACCTTTTTTTTTCTTATTGTTAGAATCTTTTAACAATATAACTTTTGAATATAATAAATTTTGTTATTTCATTTATTAATTTAAATCATATTCATATTTCTTTCATTGGATTTGAAGTATCATTTAGATTTGCAGTTTTTGGTTGGATTTGATGTTACAGGAAATTATGTTGACAATTCAAGTTCTATATGAATGAAAATGAGTTGTTAAAAATTTGCTAAAGTTAGTGGCGCTTTTTCACAAACGCCGCCAAGGAACATAACTCTTAGCAGCGTTTTTGAGAAAAACGTCGCTAAATGTCATGTTCTACTGCGGTGTTTTTCCACATAAATGCCACAAAATATAGCGGCATTTTTTGCGACACTTATCAAAACGCCACAAATAGTTTTAGCGGTGTTTATAACGCTGCTAAAAACCTATTTTGCTATAGTGTATCGACCCTTTGGGGAAGAACGTGTACTAGGTTTGGGTTATTTTCCATTTTGGTCCCTGTATTTTATTGTTTTTTTATTTAACCGTTTTATTTGCTATTTTTATTTATTTTACCTAAAGTTTGTCATAGTTTCAATTTAGTCCCCTGTTCATTTAATTGAGTCCCTATACTTGTTTTTTTATTTTGGCCCTTTATTTTTAATTATTGATATTATTAATATTATTAATATTATTAAGTGATTATCGTTGTTAATTAATATTAATTTTGTTAAGATTCGCTCAAAAATCAGTATTTTATGAACATAATTATATTATTATCATACATTTTTATATTATTTCACTATTAGCATCATTATTATATAGTATTATTAATCAAATACTTTTTTTCATTATTTTTTATTGTATTCATTATATTATTATCATTTTTATTATTTATGTTATTATTTCGTTAAATGTCATAATTTTTTCATCATCGTGTAGTGTAAATATTGCTACATGCATTCATTTGTTTTTCTGCACAAATGCATAAAAAATAATAATTTAAGACCAAGACAATATTCTTTATTTGGGGAATCCGAGGGGTTGTGCTCCTAACTTACGTAGTATGACTTTTTCCTTAAATCGAAGTAATCAAATATCTTGTTTAAAATGGAAACACATAGGGTTTAGGTAATAATCAAATGTCAATTATTCTTGTTTTCGAAGATTCAAGACATCATGCCCTAACTTACGAGGCATGATCTTTTCTTCTCGATTAACTTGAAATAAAGCCTTTTCCACAAAATTTAATTTAATTAGTGATATTTTAATTAAATAACATCATGCAAAGAGGGACCATATTGTAAATTCTCTTCGAATTTTCAATTTTCGATGGCAAGACAACAAATAATCAACTAAGTACCAATTGGGCGTTATAAAGGTGCTAATCCTTCCTCATACATAACTAACTTCCAAATCTACTTCTTGGATTTTGTAGACCGAAAATTATCATTTTAGTAAAATTAACATTTTTATTAAAATCATTAAGTTTTAAGGTGATCCAATCACACCTAATAAAACGGATTAGTGGCGACTCCATCTTCATTTTTTTTAAAAAAAGTCAATTTCCAAAAAGGTTTCGACAGCTTGGCGACTCCACTAAAGACAAATAAGAGAGTCAAGCCATGAGTGGATTGCTTTTTAGTCTTTTGTCTAAAATTGATAATTCGATTTAAATTGACGATCCCTTCCTTGCATTTCACCATTCATGTCTTATTTTGGTGGTAAATAATGTCTTTATTACCTTTGGTTACATAGCAATTTAGTACACCTATTTTATTAATTTGAGTTTCTCTTTTTATGTTTTCACCTATTGCATGACATAATTGCTCCATTTTACCCTTTTTAAGTAGGAGTGGGAATTTATTCCTTTATGAGGTCTTCACCACCGTATAGGATAGTGGACCGTTTTCAGGATACATTCGTGCTTATGCCTTCGTGAGATTTTTACCTCTGTACAGACATAGGGAAATGTATTCCCCTGAACTGAACTCTGTCCGTATGAGCCTATAATGGGTGAGGATTGAGGAATCTGCTGGTTTAGGTACGTTTACTTTAGAACCAAACTGTATGTAATAAACCTTAAGAGCTAGCTCTAGAAAGAACCATGTCAAACCTTTAGCGTTTACCTGAATAGATTACAAATAATGAATGTTTTGATTGTTATTCTTTGCTTTGTATTCTAGCTTTATACAAAGCGTACTGACTTGTTTCGTTTTGTTTTGGCTATGATTGCATTTCATTTTCATCTTAGAGGAAAGATGTTGGTTTATGTTCAATTGCTAAATAGAGAGCTTGCCATGGAAAATGGGCTTCTTGATAAAGTGGAACACAATGCGGCTGTATGAATATGGTCAGAGATAGGGACCATGTTATAAGCAAAGCTTTGGCCCAAGCAAAGGAAGTAGATGACCATTTGCAAACCCTAGCTGTTCAAGCTAACACTCTGAGCCTGAAATATGAATCGAAGTTAGATTGGGGATGAGAATTAGTTTGGCTTCTTGGGAAGTTAAAGTTTTGAGTGTTAAAGTGAGGCTGTAAAATGTATCTATTTTATGCAAAGAAACCTGTTTTCTAGTAAAGTTGTTCTAATGGAGTTGAAATAGAAACAATGTCTTTTAGCATGCATTTTTCATTCATTAGCATTAAACTTCATTACAAGCATTAAATTTCATAAAAAAGACCCTAATTAATTAAAATTATGACAATTACCCTGGAAACCACCAAGAATTTTCCAACCGAATATCATTATGGTACTTGTGGTAAAACTAGAGTAATGGATCAGAGGTTAGAAATGCTAGAACAAATTCAGAAGGACATGCAAGATCAGTTGCAAGCGCAGTTGCATGATTGATTAGCTAAGGTGCAACAAGACATGAATGACCAAATACAAGAGTCCCAAAGAAACATAATAAGCCAGTTGACCCAGTTACTGGTTGGAGGGATTAGAAAAGGAAAGAGTGTTGTGGTAAACTCTAGAGATGATAACGATGACCCTACATACCCCCCAGGCTTTACCCCAGTGAATGCCTAAGTCCAACCAAAGACATATCCACAAAGAGCACCCACCACCATAAGACCACAGTAATACTAGGCTGACACATCAAGACTGGTGAATTACCCAATGGCTTCAGGTTTCAACCCCGGAGATAATCCAACCAACCCCGTTACTCTAGATTTAGATGACATGGTGGAAATGGAGAAGGCAGAAGTAGAAATTCCAAAATAATTGGAAGATTGTTGCAAGTGGTTGGAGGAAAAATTCAGAGCTATGGAGAGTGCTGACTGCATTTGTGGGGTTGATGCCAAGGAGTTGAGTGTAGTTCTGGATCTAGTGCTCCCACTAAATTTCAAAACCTAGAATTAGAAAAATACAATGGGACTAGTTGCCCTAAGGCTTATATAACAATGTTTTGTCGAAGAATGATCGAATACATCAACAATGACTAATTGTTAATCCATTGTTTCCAAGATAGCTTGATTGGGTCGGCTGTTAAATGGTACAGTCAGTTGAGCCATTCCAGGATTAATTCATGGAAGGATTTGGAGCAAGCCTTCATGAAACAGTATATTCATGTGACTGATATGACACCCGATAGAAATATGCTTGAAAACATGTAAAAAAAGCCAAATGAAAGCTTTAGGCAATACGCCTAATGGTGGAGAGATCTGCCACCAGCCATCTCTATTGGAAAAAGAAACGACGGAGCTTCTCGGATATAGTTATGCCCGGAGAAATGATTGAGAATGCGATAAGAAATGGGAAGATAGATACGGAGAAAAATGCTAAAAGGTATTCAAAGTATTGAAAGCTATTCAAAGTCAGTCACAGTGGTGCAACTTAAGCCCATGACGGCCGACCATCAGGGCTTTTTGAGGCAAGAATCCAATTCAAGGCCAAACACAGGAAAACTCAAATTCGTGCCTATCCCAATGACATACGGAGAATTATACCAAAATCTGTTCAACGCTCACATGGTATCACCATTTTACCTAAAGCCTATGCAACTTCCATTCCCAAAATGGTATGATGCAAATGTTTAATGCAAATACCATGCAGGGATAACGAGACATTCGATTGAAAAATGCACTACCTTCAAGAAACTTATTGAAAGATTTATCAATATGGGAATTGTAAAGTTTGATGATCCCTCAGGGCCTAATGTGGCTAGAAATCTGCTACCTAGTCATCACGACCAAAAGGTGAATGCGATAGTCAAGAGTGCAGGCAAAAGGACCAAAATCGATGTTACAGAGGTGAAATCCCCTCTAAAATGGGTTTGACAAAAAATGATTGACATGGGTTTGATCATTCAAGATTCAGAAGAGGTACCCAAAGGAGTGAATGGCTACTATGAGTTTCACTCTACGGAAGGTCATGAGATCTAAGAGTGCACCGGATTCAAGTCTCTGGTGCAAAGTCCGATGGACAACAAAGAGTTGGAATTCTTTGTAGATATCGAGGGTTTGGAGGGCAAAGATGTTTATGCCTCTGAATAGGGAACTTAGGAAGGGAACCTATAAAAAATTTGTCCCTATATTCCCAGAAATTTTTTGAACAATTGGACTGTGGAGGATATCCCTGTAGTTTTTAGGACTATTTCAGAGTAATGTTTAGAACACACTTATTTCTCTAAGCTTGGTAGCAATAAAGATCCTTTTGTGAAATGGAACATGCCTATTATCTTTATTTCAATAAAAACAATGTATTTTTAAGTCCCCTTTGGCAAACACTTTACTATTTCCTTCATTCTTACTCATAACACATAGATAATCATCCTTAAATGTATTTTCCATTTGGGTATTCTTTTATTCCTATAACAGGTCGCCAGATATCAAAGATACGAGTGACACTACTGCTGACTCAGAGTCTCCTTTTGAGCAGGATATGTGTCTAGAGGAACCTCAGGACTTTGAAGATGATCGATATTGTATCTTGTCTCCTGAATTATTAAGGATGGTAGAGTATGACAAGACACAGATCTTACCTCACAAAGAGTCAATGGAAATTGTGAGCTTAGGGGATGAACAAGCAAAGAAAAAGGTGAAAATCGGGACTTGCATCACTATAGAAACAAGGCAAAACCTAGTTGAGTTACTCCAAAAATTCAAAGATGTTTTCACATAGTCGTATCAAGACATGCATGGTCTATGTACTGATAACGTGGTGCACAAGCTTCCCATAAATGAAAAATGCAAGTCGGTTCAACAGAAACTTCGAAAGATGAGGCCAGACATATTGTTGAAAATAAAATAAGAGGTCAAGAAACAATATGATGCTGGTTTCCTACAAGTGGTCAAATATTCGAAGTGGGTAGCCAAAAAAGTCGCTATCCTTAAGAAAGATGGAAAAGTGTGAATGTGTGTCGATTATTGAGATTTAAACAATGCCAACCCAGAAGAGAATTTCCCGTTGCCCCAGATCGATATCTTAGTGGACAACACGGCATGTCATTCACTATTTTCTTTCATGGATGATTTCTTCGGGTACAACTAGATAAAGATGCATCCTAAAGATATTTAGAAGACCACATTTGTAACAATATGGGGAACATTTTGTTATAAAGTGATGTCATTCAGACTGAAAAACACGGAAGCAACATATCAAAGAGCAATGGTAACTTTGTTTCATGATATGATGCACAAGAAAACTGAGGTTTATGTCGATGATATGGTCGCAAAATCCAGAACAAAAAAATAGCATGTGAAAGTTTTGAAGAAACTATTTTTGAGGTTGAGAAAATTTTGGCTAAACCTGAATCTAGCTAAATGCACTTCCGGGGCAACGTCGGGTAAATTATTGGGATTTGTAGTTAGCGAAAGAGGAATTGATATTAATCCAAACAAAGTCAAGGCCATACAAGAATTACCACCACCTCATTCCCAAAAGGAAGTTCAAGTTTTCTTAGGGAGATTAAATTACATTGCCCGATTCATTTCTCAACTAACTGAGAAATGTGACCCCATATTTCGTCTCCTTAAGAAGCATAATCTAGGTGTATGGGATGATCAATGCTAGAAGGCCTTCGACAAAGTTAAACATTACTTTTCTAATGCCCCAGTGCTGATGCCACTAGCCCAAATAAACCATTGATACTATGACAGTATTTTAAAATTCTATGGGATATGTACTGAACCAACATGATGAGTCAAGAAGGAAAGAAAGAGCAATCTATTACCTCAGCAAGAAGTTTACTGAATGCGAGACAAGATATTCGTTAATTGAGAAGTTTTGTTGCGTCTTAGTCTAGACTACCCGGAGGCTGAGACAGTACATGTTGTACAATATGACTTGGCTCATCTCGAAAATGGATCATCTAAGTATATGATGGAATCGACCGCATTGAATGGAAGAATGGCTCAAAGGTAAATTTTGCTCTCCAAATTTGATATAATTTATGTAAACCAGAAGGCAGTAAATGCAGGTGCAATAGAAGATTTCCTAGCTAGTAGAGCTCTAGAGGATTACGAGCTTTTAAATTTTAATTTCCCGAATGATGATCTAATGTATGTTGTGACCACTGAAGAAGGTGCTCCAAAAGAACATCCCTAGAAATTGAATTTTGATTTCACCTCAAACGTCATGGGTAACGGAGTTGGGGTTGTCTTGGTATCCTTAGACGAAGATCACTATCCTTTCACTAGTAAACTTGATTTTGATTGCACAAATAACATGGCGGAATTCGAAGTGTGTATCATGGTTATCTGTGTGGCTATAGAACACAAGATCAAAATTTTGGAGCTAATGGGGATTCTGCACTAGTAATCTATCAACTCAGAGGTGAGTGGGAGATAAGAGACTCCCCAAGCTGATTGATTATCGAAAGCTAGTTCTTGAGTTAATTAAGAAGTTTGATGATAGCACCTTCTACTACATTCCGTGATATGAAAATTAGATGGCTGATGCCTTGGCTACCTTAGCTTCCATGGTCAAAGTGAACAAATAAAAGGATGTAAAACCTATCTAGATGAGCATTTATGAGGTTCCAACCCATTGTTACAACATCGAGGAAGAAGAAAATGATGATCACCTATGGTACCATGACATATTGAAATATCTAAAGAACCGTGAGTAGCCTGATCAAAAAATCGAGAATGATAAAAGGATCGTAAGAAGGCTGACCAATGAGTATGTCCTATATTGGGAGATCCTATACAAAAGAAGAAAGAATCAGATGTTACTAAGATGTGTGTACACTATTGAAGCCAAGATAATCTTGGAAAAATTCCATTAAGGCATTTGCAGAACACACACCAATGGTTTTACAATGGCCAGGCAAATCATGAGATTCGGATATTATTGGTCCACCATGGAAGGGGATTGCATTAATTATGCCAAAAGGTGTCACAAATGCCAATTTTATGGAGACAAAATTCATGTACCTCATTTTCCTCTCTATGTGATGACTTCTCCGTGGCCTTTCTCTATGTGGGGCATGGATGTCATTAGGCCAATCTCACCAAAGGCTTCTAGTGGGCATCGATTCATCTTCATGGTCATTGATTACTTCACAAAGTAGGTAGAAGTCGCTTCTTATGCTAATGTCACGAAATCGACAGTTAGAAAATTCTTGAAGAAAAAGATTATATGTCGATACATGATGCCAGAAAGGATCATATTTGACAATGCATTGAATCTGAACAATAGCACGATATGTAATAGCCCGATTTTGGGCCTAGTCGAAACAGTGGTTTCGGGACCATGAATCTGATGTAGGAAATTTTTTATAACATTTTTATGGTCTACAGTTTTACGGAATGATTTCGTGAAAATTTCGTTAGAAAATTTTGAAGTTTGAGCACTCAATTTAGAATAAAGGACTAAATTATAAAAAGTGCAAAAGTTGAGTTCTACAAGCTAGAGGTGTCTATTTGTTATGAAATTTTATATTGAAGGTCCTTAGATGGTAATTAGACCATTGCTTTAGTTAGTGGAAAAAATGGACATGAGGTAAAAGAAATTTAATGTGTTAAGTTAAGGGCATTTTGGTCATTTGGCTAATAAATGAATTAAAAATCAAATTAAAAGCCAATTTTTGCTCATTTTCTACCCTTGGCCAAAATTTTAAAAGGGGAACCATAGCTAGGGTCTGTTCATCTTTCAAGCTCGATTGTAAGTCCGTTCTAGCCCCATTTTTAATGATTTTTATGTTTTTATGATCCTTGTAACCTAATCTAGCTATTTCAAGAACTAATTTGAAAGAAAATCAAAGTCTAAAATTTTACCCATGAAGAATATTTGTGCATTTTGATGTCTAATGGTAGAAAATGCATGTTAGATGTAAGATAAACAACTTTTGCTAGTTGATTTTTAATAAAAATGTCAAAAGGACCTATTTGTAAAAAGATTTCAAAATGTGTATAAAAGTGTGGTTAAAAGGAAAATATGAGCTGTTATAAGCATTAAAGAGGTTTGGCTAGGCTTAGGTCTTGATGAAATTGAATAGATTTCATTTTACGAGCCTAGGGCCTAAAATGTAAATTTGTTAAAGTTTAGGGAAAAAATGTAAATTTTCCATAATGTAAGTTTTGGATTGAATTGAGTAATGTGATTAATAAATGAGTTAAATTTGCTATTATAGATGAAGAGAAACAAGGTTCGGACCTAGACTGGGGGGAAAACAAAGTATTAGACTATTAGGTCAATTTCCTACTATTTTTGTACCGAGGTAAGTTCTTATGTAAATAATGAATTGTTATAATTATGTTTTAAATATTTTACCATTGTATGAATTATGATTAACCATTGAGCATGTTTGACAAAGTTACAACAAGCGTAAAATCCCGGTTGAACTTTAAGAATAGATAGGATACAAATGTCATGACATTAGGGTTTCTGAGACTATGTGTAAGACCATATCTAGGATATGGCATCAACGTGAAACTTTGTGTAAGACCATATTTGCGATATGGCATCGATATGAGATTTCATGTAGACCATAGCTGGGCTATTGCCATCGATATGAGATCCCATGTAAGACCATATTTGGGATATGGCATTGCTATGATACTATGTGTATAGGACTCCCGAGTATCTTTAGTATTCCAAGTGGTTCAACGGGTAATTTAATGAGTATGTAAAAGATGAATTGTGTGTAAATCAAATTTGAGATGATTCAGGAATGTGCGTAAAACTCATACGAAATGAGCTCGTTATGTGATAAATCCCTCGGTAAGGTTGTGATTGAGTAAGTTTGATTATGAGATTTGTAATGACATTTATATTAATTTACTTCAAGTTAATTATATGTTAAATGTGAATTTATAATGCTTATTATTTGCATGGGAACTTACTAAGCTTTAAAGTTTACTCTTTTTCCTTTCTTTTGTCTTATAGTGTCACCAAGCCAACTCGGGGATCGGAGATTGTCGGAGATCCAGTCACACTATCAACTTCATATTTTGGATACGAATGATTTCAATATTCTAAGTTATGTCATGTATAGGGACTTGGTCATTCTGTTATGTGTCATAATTGTGGCCAAATGTGTTGGCTTAAGTTGGTTGATAATCTATTTTGTAAATGGCCATTGAAATTGGCTAATATTGGTTTAAGTATATATACATATGACGATGTCGTTCATGGATGTGGTACTTTGCGTGGTTTAAGTTGGTAAGTAGTTGATGTTTGTATGTGATAAATGGTAGCATGTGAAAGATGTATGGATGTCTTGATTGTGGCTGATTTGGTTGAATGTATATACTTGGAATGGTGCTATGTTTTGTTGTGTAGGTTTGTGCATGGAAAGGGTGACAATATTACTCTGAAAATATCCTTATTTTTGTCCACACGGGTAGACACATGGGCTTGTGTCTAGGCCGTGTGTGACACATGGTTTGCCCCATGGGGGTGTGTTCTGGTTGTGTGTCCCCTGCACCTTAATTTTTGCAAAACAGAATGCTCAGAATTGAGCACACAAGCGTCTGTATCAGCTGTGTGGATGACACGGCCTTAGGCACGGGCGTGCGCCTTGGGCGTGTGAAGTCTGCGCCTATTTTATGAAAAATCAAAATTATTAAATCGACCACACAACCTAAGCACACAGGTGTGTGCCTTGGCCGTGTGACTTCAATTTGATCTTGGTTGTCAAACAGAGAGTTACACGGGTTAGGGACACGGCCGTGTGCGACCACACGACCTGCTCGTGTGGCTCTTAAAACATGGAAAATTTTTTAAGTGTTGTGAAATTTTCCAAAGTTCTTGATTTAGTCCCAAACCGCTTCCAATGCATGTTTTGGGCCTCGTAGGTTCGTTATAGGGACGATATGAATGTTTATGAAAAGTTTTAAAGTTGGATGGAAATTTACGTCTCAGTTTTGCATGTTTGCATGTGCATAAGTCCAATAATGCCTTGTACCCTTTTCTAGCATCGAATTTGGGTAAGGGGTGTTACATTTAGTGGTATCAAAGCTACGATTTAGTCGATTCTCGGGCTAACGTAGCCTAAGTAAGAGTCTAGCTATACATGCCATAAATGAACTGTGATAGTGTGATGACTCCTGACAAATTTGAATTGTGTTTTCGTATAGTAAATGGATCCCAATCGAGCTGAGGCTGATGACGTCGAAAGTAATGCGCCGGGTCCTGCTCAAAGGGCAGTGTCGTCTGATAGTAGACCTCAAACAGTTGGTTAGGGCGAAGGGGGCAGGGAAGCCTTTCTCCAAATGATGAATGAGTGGTATATGGAATTTGTTCGAATAAATCTGATTGCCCAACCTCCTCCGCCCCCAGCTATTCCTCGACTGGTTCCCATAGCTTCACGAGGTATGGAATTTGTAACAATGGACAACCCCCTGGTTGATAAGATCTGAAAGCAAGGGGCTGAAGATTTTAGAGCTAATGTGGATGATTATCCCAAGAGAGCTGAATTTTGGCTCGAAAACTCCATCAGGGTATTTGATGAGTTGTCCTGCACACCGGATGAGTGTTTAAAGTATGCCATCTCACTTTTGAGAGATTCTGCATATCACTGGTGGAATACACTGGTATCAATGGTACCAAGAGAGAAGGTTACATGGGAATTCTTTCAAGAGGAGTTTCGAAAGAAATATATTAGTCAATGATTCATCGATTAGAAACGTAAGGAATTTTTTTAGCTAAATAAGGGTCGTATAACAGTGACGGAGTATGAGCGAAATTTGTCAGACTTAGTAAATATGGTTGAGAATGTGTTTCCACCAAGGCTATCATGTGCAAGAGATTTGAGGATGGATTGAATGAGGATATTCGTGTGTTAGCTGGGATATTAGAACTAAAAGAATTTGTAGTATTGGTCTAACGGGCCTGTAAGGCCAAAAAGTTGAACAAAGAGAAAAGGAAAGCTAATCTTGAGACTAGAGATTTGAGGAAAAGACCTATGAGTAAGTCATTTCCATCTCATTCAAAGAAGTCTAAAGAAATGTATTCCTGTTCAAATGTTTCAATTAGGTATTGACACAGAGATCGTGGGAAGCAATACTCTGGTTCTAAATCTCAAGCTACTTTAATGGCAGGTGTGGGTAATGTGAGGCCTAACAGACCTGAATGTCAACATTGAGGAAGAAAACATCCCGACAAGTGCAGGATGAATGACCGAACTTGTTTTAAGTGTGGTTTTCAAGAGCATTTTATCTGAGATTGCCTCAAAATGGTTGAGAAAGAAAAGTTTCAGAGCGCGAGGCCGAGTACTACTACTAATAGGGGTAGGACACTAAGGAATATCGGAAATGGAGCTAGTAGTAAAGGTGTGACGAATGATACAATTGTAAGATCTGAAGCTCGAGTACCTGCTAGAGCTTATGCCATTCGTGCTCGCAAGGAAGTGACATCTCCTGATGTTATTACTGGTACTTTTTCTCTCTGTAATACTAATGTAGTTGCATGGATCGATCCTGGATCGACTCATTCTTATGATTGTGTAAAATTGGTAGCTAGTAAGAGCTTGCCTGTTGAGTTTGAGTTTGTGATTAAAGTGTCAAACCCCTTAGGCAAACATGTATTAGTTGATAGAGTTTGCAAGAATTGTCCCTTGAAGATTTGAGGTCACTATTTTCTGGCTGATTTAATGTTATTAACATTTGATGAATTCGGATGTTATTTTAGGTATGGATTGGTTGACACTGCATGATGTCGTAGTGAATTGTAAAAGAAATATTATTGAACTGAAATGTCAAAATGGTGAAACTCTTCATATTGATTCACATGAGTCGTGTAACACCCCTTACCCGTACTCAACACCGGAATAGAGTACGAGGCATTACTGTACTCGAACGCAATCAAACACACGAAAACCAGACCATGCAATTTCATTCCAATTAAGGTCATTCAAACATATACTTAACATCCCTTATACGGGCCTACGAGTCCTAGACTATGTATCAGGAAAATTTAGGACTAAACTGGGAACTTTCAAAACCTTTACAACGCTTAGAAAAGTTCTCATATTTTGGAGAGTCACACGCCTGTGTGGGTAAGCCGTGTGGTCACACACGCCCGTGTGGCTTGGGATACACCCGTGTCCTTAGCTCGTGTAACTCTATGACTATGATGTCTTCAACCAAATAAGGTCACACGCCTAAGGCACACGCCCATGTCCTTAGGCAGTGTGGCAAATTAAATTCCAAAATCAGGTGCAGACTTCACACGGCCTGGGCACACACCCATGTTCTATAGTCGTGTCTCTCACACGGCCGAGACACACAGCCGTGTCTCTGCCCATGTGTTTATTGCTGAGCATTTTGTTTTGCATTAATTAAGGTGCAAGAGACACATGGCCCAATCACACGACCATGGGGCAAGTTGTGTGTCACACACGGTCTAGACACACGCTCATGTGTCTACCCGTGTGGGAAACTTTAAGGCTATTTTCCAAGCAATTGCCGCCCTTATTTGTACAAAAACATAGATGGCTTCAATGATACCTTAACACTCGTAACATAGCTTATGCATGACAACTTCCCATCACATTAAACTTGTTTAAGACTCCCTAATGTGACAAATCAAATCTTACCAACACGCATATACGAATAAGCAATATTTCTTAGACTTGTATGCATGCATTTTCATCTCATCTTATACATACACACATGACATTCATCAACATTCAATAATCAATAACCATAGGCCATATCATAATAGAATTGGCACATACATACATGGATGAATAAGTTTACAACCTAATAATCATTATGATCTATATCTCATGGCCATATACAAAATGAATCAGCTATCTTTATAAGCCAACACATTTGGCTAGGCCAATATGACATATAAAAAAAAGACCAAGTTCCTATACGCACCATACTTAAAATGTTGAGACTAACTATACCCAAAAGATCCAATTGATAGTGTGAACGAGCCTCCGACATCCTTTGATCCCCGAGCTAGCTTGGCGATACTACAATGAAATGGAAGAGAGAGGGAGTAAGCATAAAGCTTAGTAAGCTTGCATGTAATTAATAAGCAATAATAATATGAATTATCGTACATATACATAACATAACCTGATTCATCTTATTTTCAGTAATCATTGTAGTTATATCCTACCTCATTCGATTTACATAATGTTCAATAGAACACGAGATCCTAATTTCTTTATTCTCATCTTACCGAAGTTTCATCATTTCGTAATCTCAATAACTACGAGCTTGGCGTACATACCTGTACCCTTTCAACATGATCATACCTCGACATTTCTTTGAAAAATCCTTAGACTACTCGTTGAACCATTTGGAATACTAAGGATACTCGGGATTATCATATACACAATAAGATGCCAACGTCATGTCCCAGACGTGGTCTTACATGGGATTTCACATCGATGCCATATCCCAGATATGGTCTTATACGAATTCTTGCTCGATTCCATGTCTCAGACATGGTCTTACACGAAATCTCATATCAACACCATATCCCAGATATGGTCTTACTTAATAACTCATACTGATGTCGATGCCATATCCCATATATGGTCTTGTACGGGATCTCATCAACCCAATGTCATAATATTTGTACCCTAAGTATTCCTAAAGTTTAACCGGATTTTATCACCTCAAATCTTTATCGAACGACATCAATAATATTCATGAGACAATTGTACAATTCATATAACATTAAATGCTAAATGCATGATAAAACTTGTATCAATCACACATAAACTTACCTTGGTACAAAAATTTGGACAATTTATTGATTTAGTCCAAAATCTTGTTCTTTCCCCTATCTAGGCCCGGACTCCGTTTTTCTTGATCTATAATAGCAAACTTCACTTATTTAATTACCACATTATTCAAAACAACCGCTAAATCATATTTTGACAAAATTACAATTTTGCCCCTAAACTTTCACATAATTATAATTTAGCCCCTAGGCTCGTAAAATGAAATGCGGCCAATTTCTTTGTTACCCAAGCATAGACGTTTCATATTCCCTCTTATTACAACCTACATTTTTCATCAAATCATATTTTTAAGACCTATTTTTACATGTTTTACAAACAAGTCCTTTTAGGTGTTTTCAAGAAAAACTCATTTAGAAAAAGATGTTCATCTAACACCAAACTTCTATATTCATCCATTAATCATCAAAATACATACATGACACACATGGGTAAATTTTTGAACATAAACCCTAGCTGAAAATAATGGTAGAAGTAGTTGTGTCATGCTTCAATGATCTCAAAAATATTAAAAACATCAAAAACTAACACCAAAATGACTTACATGTAGAGAGTTTGTTTTGCTAAAAATTTCCAGCTTCCATGAGGTTTTCTCCTTCAAATTTTTGGTTGAGAATGGAGGAAGAAGAATATGGCCACTTGTTTTATTTTATTAGTTTTTGCTTTTGTCATCAAATACCAACCCATGCCCATTTTTTGACTTTTTGACTTTTCATTTATTACACATCATGTGCAGCTATACACATATATAATGGCCTATTTACTTATTAAGGACCTCAAATTTTAAGTTCTATAGCTATTTAACACCTTTAGCTAATGGAACACAACTTTCGCACTTTACGCGATTTGGTCTTTTTTCACAACTTAAGCATTCAAATGGTAAAATTTCTTAACAAAACTTTTACACAATCATATTATCATATTGTATACCTAAAAATAATATTAAAATAAATTTTACAGCCTCAGATTTGTGGTCCCGAAATCACTGTTCTGACTAGGCCCAAAATCGGGATGTTACAAGTCGAGTGAGTTACCTATTGTGATTTCTTTGATGTTTGCTCAAAGATATGTGAGAAAAGGCTGTGAAGCGTATCTTTCTTATGTGTTGAATAAAAAAGAGTCATAATTGAAAATTGAATTAGTGCCGATAGTTTGTGAATATCCGGATGTGTTCCCGGAAGAGTTGCCTGGGTTACCACCGATTAAAAAGTGGAATTTGGTATTAATTTAGTACCAGGGACCTTCCTGATATCTATTGATCCATATAGAATGGCTCCAATTGAATTGAAAGAATTAAAAGCTCAGTTGTAAGAGTTAAAGGACAAAGGTTTTACGAGACCGAGTTTTTCTTCCTAGGGTGCTTCACTGTTATTTGTAAAGAAGAAAGACGGATCTATGAGACTTTGTATCGATTTCCTACAGCTTAACAAGGTGACTATAAAGAACAAGTACCCTTTTCCAAGGATAGATGACTTGTTTGATCAGTTGAGAGGAGCAATAGTGTTCTCGAAGATTGATTTGAGATCTGGCTACTACCAGTTGAGAGTTAAAGAGGCGGATGTGCCGAAAACCACTTTCAGGACAAGGTATGGGAACTATGAATTTCTTTTTATGCCTTTCAGACTAACTAATACACCTGCTATTTTTATGGACTTGATGAATCGGATCTTTAGACCATATTAGATAAGTTTGTGGTTGTGTTCATCGATGATATCTTAATTTATTCTCGAGATGAGCCCAAGCATGTTGAACACTTGAGGATTGTATTACAGACCTTGAGAGAAAAGCGGTTGTTTACTAAATTCAATAAAAGTGAGTTTTGGTTCCGAGAAGTCAGATTATTGGGACATATAGTTTCAGGTGATGGTATTCGAGTTGATCCAATTAAGATCTCGACAATTGTTTATTGGAAACCGTCGAGAAATGTATCTAAAGTTAAAAGCTTTTTGGGCTTAGCCGATTACTACAGACGATTTTTAAAAGGATTTTTGATGATTGCTACTCTTATGACCAAGTTGTTGTAAAAAGATGTGAAATTTGAATGGTCCAAAAAATGTCAGCAAAGTTTCGAGAAGTTGAAAGCATGAGGCACCAGTTCTAGTACAACCTGAGTCGGGAAAAGAGTTTGTGATTTATAGTGACATGTCACTGAACGGATTAGGATGTGTTGATGCAAGAGTGCAAAGTGATAGCCTATGCCTCGAGACAGTTGAAACCGTATGAGAAGAATTATCCGACGCATGATTTGGAGACATCATTTGTATGGTGAGAAATATCATGCCTTTTACGATCATAAGAGTTTGAAATACTTGATGACTCAGAAAGATTTAAACTTGCAAAAATAAAGATGGCTCGAGTTACTAAAAGATTATGAGCTAGTCATTGATTATCACCCAGGTAAGGCAAATGTAGTCGCAGATGCATTGAGTAAAAAGTCTTTGTTTGCTTTGAGAGCGATGAATACATGGTTGACTTCGATTCTAGCCAAGTTGAGAGCTAGACTGTTATTTCTTCAACAAATTTGTGAAGCTCAGAAATGTGACAGTGATTTTCAAGCCAAAAGAGCTTAATGTGAATTGAGTAGTGATTCAGATTTTCATATCGAAACCGATGATTGTTTGATGTTTCGAGACAGAATTTATGTACTAAAAGATGATGAACTTATTTAGAAAATTCTGCATGAAGCACATAATGGTTGTTTATCTCTGCATCCGGGTAGTACAAAGATGTATAATGATTTGAAGAAATTGTATTGGTGGTCTGGTATGAAACGAGATATTTCAGAGTTTGTTTCAAGATGTTTGATTTGTCAATAAACGAACACCAAACACCAAGTACCTTCGGGTTTACTTCAACCAATGATGGTGCCCGAGTGGAAATGGGATAGGATTATGATGGATTTTGTAACGGGTTTACCTTTGACTCCGAAGAAGAAATATGCTGTATAGATTGTGGTTGATAGACTGACGAAATCGGCTCATTTTATTCTGGTACATACTGACTACTCACTTAATAAGTTAGTCAAATTGTACATTTCAAAGATTGTAAGATTGCACGGAGTGCCTATGTCTATTATTTTTGATAGAGATCTGAGGTTCACTTCGCGATTTTGGAAGAAGTTACAAGAGGCTTTCGGTATAAAGTTGAACATTAGTATGGCATTCTACCCGTAAACAGACGGTCAGTCTAAAAGAACGATTAAGGTACTTGAAGATATGCTCCGGTGTTGTGTTCTAGAATTCAAAGGTAGTTGGGAAAAATATCTACCATTGGTCAAATTTTGCCTATAACAACAGTTTTCAATCGAGTATAAATATGGCGCCTTATGAGGCACTGTATGGCCGAAAGTGTCGAACACCCCTACATTGGATCGAGCTTAGTGAGAAACAGATTCATAGGGTTGACTTGGTTAGGGAAACCGAAGAAAAAGTAAAGGTAATCTGTGATTGCTTAAAAACAGCTTCAGATTGACAGAAGTCATACGCGGACTTGAAAAAAAGAGATTGAGTTTCAAGTTGGTGATAAAGCATTTTTGAAAGTATTTCGTGGAAGAAGATTCTGAGATTTGGCTGTAAAGGCAAGTTGAGTCCATGTTTCATTGGGCCATATGAGATTATCGAAAGAATAGGGCTGGTGGCTTATCGGTTAGTTTTACTAACAGAGTTGGAAAGGATTCATAATGTGTTTCATGTGTCGATGTTACGACGATATTGTTCTAACCCTTCACATGTGATTTCTCCAACGGAGATTGAGATTTGACCGGATATGACATATGGCGAAGAACTGATCAAGATTTTAGCTTGGGAAGTTAAACAGTTGAGAAATAAGAGTATAGCCCTAGTAAAATTTTTATGAAAACGACATGAGGTTGAAGAGGCTACGTGGGAACCCAAGGAGGCTATGAGAAAACAGTACTCAAACTTATTTTCTAGTAAGATTTTCGGGGATGAAAATCCCTAATGGGGGAGAGATTTATAACAACCCGATTTTGGGCCTAGTCGGAATAATAGTTTTGGGACCACAAATTCGACATAGTAAAATTTGTTTTTATAACATTTTTATGGTCTACAGTTTTAGAGAATGATTTTGTGAAAATTTTGTTCAAAAATTTTGACGTTTGAACACTAATTTAGCATAAAGGACTAAATTGTAAAAAGTACAAAATTTGAGTACTACATGCTAAAGGTGCCTATTTGTCATGGAATTTTAAATTGAAGGTCCTTAGATGGTAATTAGACAATTTCTTAAGTTAGTAGACAAAAATGGACATGAGGTAAGAGAAATTTCATGTTTTAAGTTAGGGGCATTTTGCTCATTTGGCTAATAAATGAATTAAAAATCAAATTAAAAGCCAATTTTTCTCATCTTCTACCCTTGGCTGAAAACTTCAAAGGGAACCATAGCTAGGCTTTGTTCATCTTCCAAGCTCAATTGTAAGTCCGCTCTAGCCTCGTTTTTAATGATTTTTATGTTTTTAAGATCCTTGTAATCTAATCTAACTATTTCAAGGATTAATTTGAAAGAAAATCAAAGTCTAAAATTTTACCCATGAAGAATATTTGTACATTTTGATGTCTAATGGTAGAAAATGTATGTTAGACGTAAGATAAACAACTTTTGATGGGTGATTTTTGATGAAAATGTCAAAATGATCTATTTGTAAAAAGATTTCAAAATGTGTATAAAAGTGTGACTAAATGAAAAATGTGAGTTGTTAAAAGCATGAAAGAGGTTCAGTTAGGCTTGGGTCTTGATGAAATTGAATAGATTTCATTTGATGAGCCTAGGGACTAAAATGTAAATATGATAAAGTTTAGGGGAAAAAATGTAATTTTTCCATAATGTAAGTTTTGGATTGAATTGAGTAATGTGATTAATAAATGAGTTAAAATTGCTATTATAGATCAAGAGAAACGAGGTTCTAACCTAGATCGGGGGAAAAAGAAAGTATTTGACGATTACGTCCATTTCCTACTATTTTTGTATCGAGGTAAGTTCTTATGTAAATAATGCATTATTATAATTATGTTTTAAATACTGTACCATTGTATTAATTATGATTGACCATTGAGCATGTTTGACAAAGTTACAACAAGCGTAAAATCTCGGTTGAACCTTAGGAATAGATAGGATTTAAATGTCATGACATTAAGGTTACTGAAACTATGTGTAAGACCATATTTGGGATATGGCATCAATTTAAAACTTCGTGTAAGACCATATCTGGGATATGGCATCGATATGAGATTTTGTGTAAAACCATAGCTGGGCTATTGGCATCGATACGAGATCCCATGTAACACCATATCTGGGATATGGCATTGGTATGATACTATGTGTACAGGACTCCCGAGTATCCTTAGTATTCCAAGTGGTTCAACGGGTAATTTAACGAGTATGTCAAAGATGAATTGTGTGTAAATAAAGTTTGAGATGATTCAAGAATGTACGTAAAACTTATACGAAATGAACTCGTTATGTGATGAGTCCCTTGGTAAGGTTGTGATTGAGTAAGTTTGATTATGAGATTTATAATGACATTTATGTTAATTTACTTCAAGTTAATTGTATGTTAAATATGAGTTTATAATGCTTATTATTTGCATGAGAACTTACTAAGCTTTAAAGCTTACTCCCTTTCCTTTCCCTTGTCTTATAGTGTCACCAAGCCAGCTCGGGGATCGGAGATTGCCGGAGATCCAGTCACACTATCAACTTAATATTTTAGGTACCAATGATTTCAATATTCTATGTTATTGAATGTATAGGGACTTGGTCATTTTGTTATGTGTCATAATGATTTAGCCAGATGTGTTGGCTTAAGTTGGTTGATAATTCGTTTTGTAAATGGCCTTTGAAATTGGATAATATTGGTTTAAGTATATATATATGATGATGTCTTTCATGGATGTGGTAGTTTGCATGGTTTAAGTTGGTATGTAGGTGATGTTTGTATGTGATAAATGGTAGCATGTGAAAGATGTATGGATGTCTTGATTGTGGCTGATTTGGTTGAATGTATATACTTGAAATGGTGTTATGTTTTCTTGTGTAGGTTTGTGCATAGAAAGGGTGACAATATGGCTTGGAAAATAGCCTTATTTTTGTCCACACGGGTAGACACACGGGCGTGTGTCTATGCTGTGTGTGTCACACGGCTTGCCCCATGGGCATGTGTCCCATGCACCTTAATTGTTGCAAAATAGAGTGCTCAGAATTGAGCACACGGGCAGAGACACGGGCATGTGTCTCAGCCGTGTGAATGACATGGCCTTAGGCACGGGCGTGTGCCCTAGGTGTGTGAAGACTGCACCTATTTTATGAAAAATCAAAATTATTAAATCGACCACATAGCGTAAGCACATGGGCTTGTGCCTTGGCCGTGTGACTTGAAATTTTTCTTGGTTGACAAACAGAGAGTTACACGGGTTAGGGACACGGGCATGTGCTACCACACGGCCTACCCAGACGGGCGTGTCCCAAGCCACACGGGCGTGTGGCTCTCAAAACATGAAAAATTTTCTAAGTGTTGTGAAATTTTCCAAAGTTCTCGGTTTAGTCCTAAACCCTTCCAATGCATGTTTTGGGCCTCGTAGGTTTGTTATAAGAACAATATGAATGTTTATGAAAAGTTTTTAATTTGGATGAAAATTTACATGTCGATTTTGTATGTTTTCATGTGCATAAGTCTGGTAATACCTTGTACCCTGTTTTGGCATCGAATACAGGTAAGGGGTGTTACACGATAGCAGAGGACTGCAATCGGTTCAAGATCAAACATCATAACTCGTCACTATATCGCCCAAAAATGAATGGGGTAGTGGAGACAACTAATAAAAACATTAAGAAAATTGTAGGGAAAATGACAAAGAAATTACCATTTACCCTTTATACTTAACGTCTGTCAAAACCTCTACTGGTGCAACACCTTTGTCATTAGTTTATGGAATGGAGGCAGTTTTACCCATTGAAGTTGAAATTTCTTCTTTCTGAGTTTTATTAGAATCAAAGTTAGATGAACCAGAATGGATCCAATCCAGATATGATCAGTTAAACTTGATAAAAAAAGAGGCTGAGAGCAATTTGTCATGGCCAGATGTACCAAAATTGGATGATGCGAGCTTATGACAAAAAAGGTCTGCCCCAGAGAGTTCCATAAAGGGGACCTGGTGTTCAAAAAGTTCCTTCCCATACAAAAAGACTTCAGAGGAAAATGGATGCTGAATTGGGAAAGAATTTATGTAGTGACACCGAGATAGATAACAGAGATTTGCCCAACCCTGAAACAGGACCACTAGTTAGAACTAACCAAATTTTAAGGTTGGAAAGATCTTGGAACGAATTGTCCAGAGTGTTATTAACTCTTCGGGTTTCCTGTCAAAGATACCAAACCTGAACAAGAGGGTATGGTAACACATCAGTGATAGAACCTTGATGAACAACGAGTAATGTCAGCCTAAGCACTAAAAAGGGGATCATTCTCAAAAATGAGATTTTTCATTCATACAAATATCATTCGTATACATCTAATTAGGAGCATTTGATTCATTCTGATCATAACATCCTAATCTCTTGGTATAAAGTATAGGCTTATGTGATGGATTTTACAGGTTCTATTCCCCAAAGAGTTGTGTAACAAATCAGTGAAACCTCAAATCTTATACCCCTAAAGTTACAGTGGGTTAGATTGAAGCTATTATAGCAAGTCTTATCTCTCTGAAGTTGCAATGGAGCAAGACAAAGCTACAAATCCTATATCCCTAAATTTGCAATATAATAGATTGAAATTACAGCAGCAAATCTTATCTCCCTGAAGTTGCAGTGGAGCAAGATGAAGCTACAAATCCTATATCCCTGAAGATGCAGTGGATCAGATCAAAGTTAATAGCGAATCTTATCTCCCTGAAGTTGCAGTGGACCAAGATGAAGTAATAAATCCTATATCCCTGAAGATATAGTAGACGGATCGAAGTTAATAGCGAATCTTATCTCCCTAAAGTTGTAGTGGAGCAAGATGAAGCTATAAATCCTATATCCATGAAGATACACTGGATTGGATCGAAGTTAATAGCAAATCTTATCTCTCTAAAGTTGCAATGGAGTAAGATAAAACTATAAATCCTATATCCCTAAAGATGCAATGGACAAGATCGAAGTTAATAGCGAATCTTATCTCCCTAAAGTTGTAGTGGAGCAAGATAAAGCTATAAATCCTATATCCCTAAAGATACAATGGATCGAATCAAAATTATAATATCAAATATTTTCTCCCTAAAGTTACAGTGAAGCAAGATAAAGCTACAAATCTTGTACCTCTGAAGTTGCAGTGGGTTGGAATGAAGCTACAAATCCTATATCCCTAAAGTTGTAGTGGAATGGATTGAAATTACAACAACAAATCTTATCTCCTTGAAGTTGCAATGGAGCAAGATGAAACTGTAACATGAAACCCTACCTTCCTAAAGTTATAGAGAAGTGGATACAGTAAAGTAGAGTAACCAAGGAGCTGAAAGAGTGGGTTACTTGAAAAAGAGAAGTGTTAGAGAAGTCAAGATGCAGCGGGATCGGACAAAATTGGTCCTCCTTTATAGTTTTTTTTCCCTTCCCATTACACAAAAATAAGCAAAGAGGGACAGCTATAGTTGCCTAATTTTGCCCATTTCAAACCAAACCAAAAGCCAAAAAAAAAGTTAAAATATATATAATAAAAGTCCATTAATTAAAAAAGGGTCCAGTGTAACACCCCTCACCTGTATCCGTCGTCGGATTAGGGTCCAAAGGCATTACTAGACAAAAGCACAACTCTGAATATTCACACAAATCATACTCATATGTATATACGAATGTCCAATTAAATATTAATCAAAATTTTATCATTACATAATATACAAATACAAGTCAAATTCGGATATCTAATAAACATCAAACATTTTAAGACATATTTCAAAACATGTACAAATTAATCAAATAAAATCTAACACATGACAATTTAATCATCAGCATACACGACATTCATATATTCACAAATAATCAAATATGTTTCATTAAACAAATAAACCTTATACACATTTTAACCATATTGAACATGAACTATAATCGAACATCAACAATGAAACTTATCAAGCTTAATTGATCATATGCATAAATATTTATATAAGCAAATGCTTAAACACAAATTAGTCATAACCATCTCATAAACCTTTTACCTTATATCCGACTTCACAATACATTATTGTATAATTTTCAAAACAACTCATATTACAATTTATACCTCTCAAGAGTAAGTCATTAACTACAAATAGATATATATATATTCAAAACATGAATCTCCCATACCATATAATGAACATATCAAGACAAACTTATATCATGCTCGGACCTAGCCAAACAACCTTTAATGCCAAATCACATATAACACTTTGACCAAATACAACAACCAAAAATTTAAATAATCTCTTATCTATGCATACCATAACCGAATCAATCCAATGCATACATCCAAATTCACCAAGCAACTTCAACTCTCAAATAGATGTCACAAGTATCATTCATCCTTGACACATTGCATAATAACCAAAAAGAACTTAAGCCATAGTCCAACAAAAACCAAATTTAAGCATGGAAATTAAGCATTTTCGCATGGCTTTAAATACATATACTTTCAAAATAAACTAACTCCAAGGCTAGCTTATACATGCCATAATTCGAATTCAACTTATTAAGTACCAAAACAGTAGATAGTGTGATGATCTTTGCTGACGATCCTCGAGCTCGTAACTTGATCCAAAATCTATAAAATAGAGTAAACATGAACACACAAAGTAAGCTATCATAGCTTAGTAAGTCATAAGCAAATAAACAACCCAATGATATAAATATTCATTTTAAACTAAACTGATTTACATTAACATTACTATGCTTAATCTGAGACTTACAAATTCCATAAAAGATACATATTCATAGACAATTTCTACCTTGGTCGAATGTTCACATAATCAAATTAACCAAATGTCATTCAACTTTCAAAGCCAAAATGACATTATATAATCAAACATACATATACACATTTACATAAGCTCAAGAATCATAATATAACATCATGTACATATATTACTTATTTAGCCGAATATACATGGTCACATATATACACATATCCAATAATCAATTCCATAATATTCATGCCATTTATTCACAAAGTCAAATACACTTAAAAAATTCATATATATTTTTCCTTTGCGTCATACATAATTTATAACAACTATCAAGTTACATACCTATCTTATAACTAGTAGTCAACAGGCTAATTCATACCTAGCTATTTAGCTCATTTTACACATCCGTTCACGATTTATCTTTGCCCGATGAACCATTCAGAATTAGATAGGACACTCGGATAATCACACATATCATACAATGCCAATGTACCAGACGTGGTCTTTCATGTAATCACATATCATGCCACTGTCCCAGATAGGTTCTTACTCGCACACATATATCAGAGTCACATATCGATGCCATGGTCTTACTCACACACATATATCAAAATCCTATGTCATGACATATGTATCCTAACTATTCCTAAGGTTCATACGGGGCTTTCAGACATCGTAACTCAGTCGAAACGAACACGTGAACATGGTTACCAAGCTTATACACATTCGGCATTTGCAAGTATATATTCTCACATTTCATTTCAACATATATAATTTGCATTTAATTAAAATTAAATACGTCTATTTGCTTATAAACTTACCTCGGACGATATAAAATGGAACAGGACAGCTAGTCGACAACTTTCGTTTTCCCCCAATCCAAATCCATTCTTTGGTTCTTGATCTAAACATATTCAAATTAAGCTCATTCAAACATATTTTCATTCAATTTAGTCCAAAAACACATAAATGGGCAAATTACCATTTTACACCTGACATTTACACTTTTTACATTTAGCCCCTATTGCATAAAATACAAAATATACAAAATTTCACTATACATGTTAGGCCGAATTTTACCCATATTCATACAAGTCCTTATATTTCATTTATTTCACATTTTAGTCCCTCGAACTACTATTTTTTCAATTTAGTCCTAATTACTCAAAATCATCAAAAATTTCAATACAAAACATGTTAACCCAAAACATATCTTTCATATTTCATCATCAAACAACAAAAATCACAAGCTTTCAACAATGACATAACTCAAAATATTCACCAAAATCAAAAATTCAAGCATGGGTTTACTAATACTCGAAGCAACGATCTCAAAAACGTAAAAATTATCAAAAATCGAGCTAAACACATACTTGATTGAGCTTAGAAATGGTCGAACCCTAAGACATCTGATTTCTTTTTCTTTTCTTTAGTATTGGGTTGATGAACAAAGTGAAAAAAAATGAATATGATAACTTTATTTTAACTAATATATGTTTATTAACTAAATTACTTATATAACCTTTATAATATAATATAAAACCATTATATACCTTGGTTATTGTCATCCACCCATTATGTAAACGGTTTAATTGCAACATAAAGCCTCCATATTAAAAGAACAACCACTATTCGGCCCTTTTACAAATATCCATCAAATTTTCATTTTATGCGATTAAGTCCTTTTATTTAATCGGGCACTCAAACGGAAAAATTAAATCACAAAAATTTCACACATACAAATTCACACATAATAAACACAGAAAAATAATTTTAAAATATTTCTGTGACTCGAATTCGTGGTCCCGAAACCACCATTCCGACTAGGGTCTAAATCGGGCAGTTACATCCAGTCCATTTACAAACTCAATGACCCAAATCTATCTACTAACCTAACCCTAAAAGCCCAAACACCTAACAGGCTAAAAGCCCAAAACCTAAACAAATTTTAGAAACCCTAACTCCCTTTAAAAGTCTCCAGCCATTGCTCCCCTCGCCACGTCAGCAAGCGTGCCATCTTAGGCCTAACACCACCGCCTCGTCCTTGCCACCACCACCTGCAGAAAATAGAGAAATAGATACAGAGAGACAAAAAGGAAGAAGACCAAAATAATGTGTTTTATTTTTGGCTATAAAAGGCCAAAGAAGCATTTGTAATTTATTTTTCTTTTACAAAGAAATTCAACAGAGAATTACAAAAAAAAACATGTTTAAAAGAGGTATTTTTTCTTTTTATTTGCCTTTTTAAATTTCAAAAAAAATATAAAAAAATAAAAATAAACAAAAAAATATTCAAGTTTTTTATTTACTTGTTAAAGCGCCGTAGTGGATGTAATAGCCCGTTTTTAGTGAAATCAGAACAGTGGTTTCGAGACCACAAATTTGAAGTCAAAAAATTTATTTTAATATTATTTTATGGTTTACAGTATGATAGAAATACCATATAAAAATTTAGTTAAGAAATTTTACTATTTATATGCTTAATTTGATAAAAAGGACTAAATTGTGTAAAGTGCAAAAGTTGTCTTTTAATAGCGAAAGGTATTAAATAGCTATAGAATTTTAAAGTGGTTGTCCTTATATAGTAATTAGCCATTAAGGTTGTTAGTGGATAAGTATGGTTTGTTATTATTGAAATTTTGATTAGTTTTTAAGGTTAAATTAGTAAATAGGTAATAAATGATAAATTAAATAAAACAAACTATTATCATCCATTATCATTATCTTCCACCAAAAAAAAAAGAAATAGAGAAAACCTAGCCATGGAAGCTTGAAATTTCAGCAAGCTTATTTTGCTCAATTAGGTATGAATTTTTGACTCGGTTTTTATGATTTCTATGTTTTCGGGATCATTGTAGCTTAATCTAGCTAGCCCGGGGATTAATTTGCAAAATTGTTAAAGTATTAGGGTTTTGCCATTGATGAACATTATTGAATTTTGAAGTTTGATGATAGAAAATGAATGGTTGTTCTTAGATAAATAATTTTTGTAAAAAGATTTTTTGGTAAAATTATCAATTAGAGGCTAAATTGAAAAAGGTGATAAATTTATGGTAAAATTTGTGAATTTTGTCAAATATATGGGCTATTATTAATATGTATAAAAATCGACTAGGCTTGGGTAATGATTGAATTGCATGAATTTCATTTTTCGAGCCTAGGAGAGACTAAATTACAATTAAATTAAAAGTATATGGAAAAATAGTAATTTTGCCAAAATTCCATGTTGGATTTAATTAGAATGAGAATTATATTGAAATGGGTTAAATTCATTTGAAAGTTCATGTAATTAAATTGTGTAATTATATGCTTTGTTTGAATTAGATGTATGTTATTTGCATTATCATCATATATGAATATCGATCGCATATCCGACGACATACGACAATTACCGAGCCTCATTTGAACTTTAGAAATTCGTAGGATTCAAATGATATGTAATTAGGGTTACAAATACTCAGCTCGTATGAGCTTACTATTATTCAACTCGGAGGAGCTTACCATTATTCAGCTCGGAGGAGTTTACCGTTTATAGCTCGTATGAGCATACATGTACATGAATTAAAAGATTACAGTTCAGTACACCTCGTGTGTACTACCCGCGTATCCAATGATATTCTAAAGGGTTCAACGAGCACAGTTTTTTATGAGTTTATATGAGTACAATACGAACTAGTACAAGTATTTATATGAATTACATGACTGACATGGTTGTTGAGGATATGTATTGGATATGTTTTGTATGCTTACCTTAAATGTGATTAAATGGTAAGTTAATTTCTTTGTTATACGAACTTACTAAGCTTAAATGCTTACTCTATGTTATTTTTCATTTTTTATAGTGATTCAGAAGCTTGTTCGGGTTGGAAGCTTTTCGGAGCCATATCACACTATTCACCGGCTCTTTTGGTACTTTTGTTTAATTAATTCTGGTTATAATGGCATGTATAGATTAATTTAGCCAATGTTGGCATCTAAGTGTTTTGTCGAGACTAGCCACTTATTTGGCTTGTGTTTGGTATATTTTGAAGTGTATATATATGTGACTTTACCTTATTTGGTTGTATGTGATGATATTACATGTTTTAAACTTGATCTTAGCTGGTTTTGGATGTCTATTTATGAGTTGGTATATGCAAATTGTTGTATTTAGGTTGGTACCAAATTGGGTAAGAAATGTGGCTTGAAAAATGGCCTATTTTCATCCACACGGGCATGTGTCTCAGCTGTGTGTGACACACGACCAAGTGACATGGCCGTGTGTCCTTTATATCTTCTTAAGAATGCAAGTAGTATACTCACACGGCCTAGCACACTAACGTATGGCTTGGCTGTGTAACCCAAGTCAGTGAGTTATACGGGCATGGACACGGGCTGAGACTCGGCCATGTGTTTTTATTTTGAATGTCCACACGGCCTAAGACACGAGTGTGTCTCTTGGTCGTGTGAGTCACACGGCTTGGCCACATGGCCTTGTGACCCCTGCAGCTTTGAAAAATTTTAATGTTTTCTGAAAAATTCTTTGAGTATCCGATTTTGTCTCGACTTATTTCTAACGTTTATTTTGGGACTTGAGGGCTCATATAAGGGGCAATATGTTTGATCTTTATTGGTTTCTAACATGAATATTATATGATATGAATTGTTTGAAATGTTTGTTTATTTCATCTATAAACTCCGGTAATACTATGTAACCCAGTTCCAGCGATGGATACAGGTTAGGGGTTTTCATTTATTGGTATCAGAACTACGGGTTTAGTCGATTCTCGGACTAATGTAGTATATATGAGTCTAGCTACACATGCCATTATTTAACCTGTGATAGTTTGATATCTCCTTTTAAAACATGTTTTCATATAATCCAATCGAGCTGATTCTGTTAAAGTAAAGAGTAACGCTCAAGCCTCCGTTCAAGGAGTAGCTTCAAGTGGTATGAGGCTCATATCTGAGGGCCATGGAGGAGAGGCTAAGGAAGCCTTCTTCTAGATAATGAATGAGTGGTTCACCAAGTTTGAATGAACCCGATAGTTTAGCAACGTCCACCCCTTCTTGTTCCTCATCCGATTCCTGATATTCCTTAAAGTACAAAACCTATCAGAATTGGTAAGCCTTCTGTTGATAAGATTCGTAAGTACGGTGCTAAAGAATTCTGAGCTACTGTCGAGGATGATCTCGAGAGAACTAAGTTCTGGTTAGACAATACCATCAGAGTTCTTGATGAATTATCTTGTTCACCGGCTGAATGTCTTAAATGTGCGGTATCAATATTAAAAGATTCAACTTACTAGTGGTGGAATACATTGACTTATATAGTGCTGAGAGAGAGGATTACTTGAGAATTCTTTCAAACCGAGTTCCGCAAGAAATACATCAGTCAGAGGTTTCTTGACCGGAAACGTAAGGAATTTTTAGAGCTTAAATAGGGTCGTATGATAGTGTCAGAATATGAACGGTAATTTGTTTGATTGGGCATATATGCTCGAGAATGTATTCCAACTGAGACTGCAATGTGTAAGCAGTTTGAAGATGGCTTAAACGAAGATATAAAACTATTAGTCGGGATCCTTGAGTTGAAAATTTTTGTTGTGTTGGTTGATCAGGCATATAAAGTTAAAGAGCTAAGTAAAGAGAAAAGACACGTTGAGATTGAAGCAAAGGATTCAAGCAAGAGATTGATGGGAAAGTTATACCAATTAGCATCGAAGAAATCTAAAGAACATCACTACCGTTCTACTAGTTCTGTTGGATACTCCAGTAGAGATAGAGGTACTCGACGCTCCATTTCTAAATTTTAGGCTACATCTGTAGCGAGTGTGGGTAGTTCTAGAAACACCAGACCCAAGTGCAAGCACTGTAATAGACATTATGGTGAGTGTCGAATGAAGAGCGGAGTGTGTTTCAGATGTGGTTCATTTGATCACTATCTTAGAGATTGCCCAAAGAAATCTGAGAAAGATAATATTCAAACTTCAAAGGCTGAGCAACACAGCTGCTAGAGGTAAACCACCTCGTAATCTTGGAAATGTGAGTGGTAGTCGTGGTGTGGTGAAAGACTCTACTGAAAAATCTGAGGCATGAACACCAGCTAGGGCTTATGCTATTCGTGTGCACGAATATGCTTTTGCGCCAGATGTTATTACTGGTACTTTCTCTCTTATTGATTCTGATGTAACTGCTTTAATTGATCCCAGATCAACTCATTCATATGTTTACAGGAATTTAGTGTCTAGTAAAAATTTACCTATTGAGTCCACTGAATTCATGGTTAAAGTATCAAACCCTTTAGGCTAGTATGTGTTAGCTGATAAGGTTTGCAAGAACTAATCGTTAATGACTCAGGGTTACAATTTTCTGACTAATTTTATGCTATTACCATTCGTTGAATTTGATGTGATTTTGGGCATTGATTGGATAGCTTTGCATAATGTTGTGGTAAATCATAGATGAGCACTTATCATATTGAAATGTAAATGGTGAAATGTTTCATATTAAATCAGATAAATTAAATAGGTTACCTATTGTGATATCAACTATGCCAGCACAGAAATATGTGATAAAAGGTTGTAATGCTTACCTTGCTTATGTACTGGATACTAAATTGTCTAAGTCGAAGCTTGAGTCAGTACCAGTGGTTTTCGAATATCCTAATATGTTTCCAAAAGAGTTACCAGGATTACCATCGATCAGAAAGGTCGAGTTTGCTATAGAAATTGTACTAGGAACATCACCAATATATATAGTACCATATAGAATGGCTCCTACTGAGTTAAAAGAGTTGAAAGCACAGTTGCAAGAATTGACGAATAGGGGTTTTGCTCGACCCAGCTTTTCACCTTGGGGCGCACCGGTTCTGTTCATTAAGAAAAAAGACGAATCGATGAGATGATGCATTGACTACCGTCAGCTCAAAAAATTTACAATCAATAATAAATACCCACTATCTTGCATTGACGATTTGTTTGATCAATTGAAAGGGTGCCACAATATTCTCAAAGATTAATCTCCATTTCGGTTACTATCAGCTACGAGTGAAATATTCAAATATGCTAAAAACGACATTCAGAACCAGGTACAGACATTATGAATTTCATGTGATGCTATTTGGTTTAACTAACGCACCTGCAATATTTATGGATTTGATGAATATAATCTTCAGACTGTATTTAGATAGATTTGTTGTGGTATTTGTTGATAATATTCTGATATATTCTCAAGATGAGACTGAACATGCCGAGCATCTGAGAATTGTTCTACAAACCTTGCAAGATAAACAATTGTTTGCTAAATTTAGAAAATGTGAATTTTGGCTTCAAGAAGTTTGTGTTTTGGGACACATAGTATCGGCTAAAGGCATCAGAGTTGATCTGAATAAAATTTTAGTGATTATTAACTATAAACTACCAAGAAATGTATCTGAAGTCAGAAGTTTTTTGGGATTAGCTGGTTATTACTGAAGATTTGTAAAAGGGTTTTCGATAATAGCTACAAAAATGACACGACTATTATAGAAAGATGTAAAGTTTGAATGGTTTGATAAATGTCAGCAAAGTTTTAACCAATTGAAAGCCCTGTTGACCGAAGCACCAGTTCTGGTTCAACCTGAATTGGGTAAGGAATTTGCAATTTTCAGTGATGTGTCATTAAATGGTTTAGGTTGTGTTTAGATGCAAGAAGGTAAAGTAATAGCTTATACTTCCAGACAGTTAAAGCCACACGAAAACAACTATCCGACACATGACTTAGAGTTGGCAGCTATTGTGTTTGCGTTGAAAATTTGGAGACGCCATTTGTTCGGTGAAAAATGTCATATATTTACCGATCAAAAGAGTTTAAAGTATTTAATGTCGTAGAAATATTTGAATCTAAGACAACATAGATGGCTCGAACTATTGAAAGATTATGAGTCAGTTATTGATTATCATCTGAGAAAAGCAAATGTAGTTGCAGATACTTTGAGTAGAAAACCCTTGTTTGTTCTACAAGCTATGAATACACGATTATCACTATCTGACGATGGCTCGATTTCAACAAAGTTAAAAGCTAAACTAACATTTTTACAATAGATCTACGAAGCTCAGAAATGTGATAGTGAGATGTTAGCTAAACGGGTACAATGTAAGTCTACTTCTGATTTAGAATTTCAGATAGGACCTGATGATTTTTGTTATTCAGAGGTACTGTTTTTGTATCGAAGAATCAAGAGCTTATACAAAAAACTTTGCACGAAGCTCATAGTGGAAGCTTGTCTGTTCATCCAGGGAGCAATAAAATGTATTGTGATTTGAGACAAATGTACTGGTGGCCTAGAATGAAATTCAAGATTTCTAACTTTGTATCTAGATGTTTGATATGTCAGAAAGTTAAAGATGAACATCAAGTACCTTCAGGACTGTTATAGCCAGTGATGATACCAGAGTGGAAATGGGATAAGTTACTATGGATTTTGTATTGGGGTTACCCCTATCTCCAAAAAGGAAAGATGTCATTTGGGTTATCGTTGATCGTTTGACGAAGTCTGCACATTTTATTCTGGTACGTACATATTTCTCACTTGACAGATCAGCTGAGTTATATGTTTCTGAGATTTTCAGATTACACGGAGTAACCGTCTCTATTATTTTGGATAGAAATCCACGATTCACATCGCGATTCTAGAAAAAAGTTATAGAAAGCTCTAGGTACGCGATTGCATTTTAGCACTGCATTTCACCCTCAGACCAATGGTCAATCCAAGAGAGTCATTCAAATTCTCAAAGATATGCTTTGTTCCTGTGTTTTAGAGTTCAAAGGTAATTGGAAGAAATATTTCCGTTAGCCAAATTCACGTATAATAATAGTTTTCAGTTGAGCATAAAGATGGCACCGTATGAGGCTTTGTATGGTCATAAATGTCAAACTCTGTTATATTGGACTGAGCTCAATGAGAAAAAGATACATGGGGTTGACTTGATTCGCAAGATTGAGGAAAAAGTGAAAGTGATCCGAGATAGCTTAAAAGTAGCTTTAGATCATCAGAAATCTTATGCGGATCTTAAACGTAAAGATATAGAGTTTCAAGTTAGTGACAGGGTATTTTTGACAGTTTCATGCTAGAAGAAAGTTCTTCAGTTTAATCGTAAAGGAAAGTTGAATCCGCGATTTATCGAGCCGTATGATATTACTGAGAGAATCGAATTTGGTGCGTACTGATTAGCTTTACCGTCAGAACTTGAAAGAATCCACAATGCCTTCCACGTGTCTATGTTACAACAGTATTGATCTAACCCTTCACATGTTATGTGTCCAACATATTTCGAAATTCAGCCTGATATGACATACTATGAAGAACCGATCAAAATTCTAATGCAAGAGGTGAAAAAGTTGAGAAATAAAAACATAGCCTTAGTAAAAGTTCTCTGTTAGTGACACGGAATAGAAGAAGCTACTTGGGAACCCGAGAAAGCTATGAGAATGCAATATCCGAACTTCTTTTTTGGTAAGATTTTCCGGGACAAAAATATCTTTAGGAGGAGAGTTGTAACAGCCCGTTTTCAGTGAAATTGGAGCGGTGGTTCTGGGACCACAAAATCGAAGTCAAAAAATTTATTTTATTATTCTTTTATGGTCTACAGTATGATAGAAATACCATATAAAAATTTAGTTAAGAAATTTTACTGTTTGCATACTTAATTTGATAAAAAGGACTAAATTGCGTAAAGTGCAAAAGTTGTGTTTTAATAGCTAAATGTTTTAAATAGCTATAGAGTTTTAAAGTGGAGGTCCTTATATAGTAATTAACCATTAAGGTTATTAGTGGATAAGTATGGTTTGTTATTACTGAAATTTTGATTAGTTTTTAAGGTTAAATTAGTAAATAGGTAATAAATGATAAATTAAATAAAACAAACTATTATCATCCATTATCATTAACTTATCTTCCACAAAAAAAAAGAAAAAAAAAAGAAAAAGGGAAAACCTAGCCATGGAAGATTGAAATTTTAGCAAGCTTATTTTGCTCAATTAGGTATGAATTTTGTCCCATTTTTTTATAATTTCTATGTTTCCGGAATCATTGTAGCTTAATCCAGCTAGCTTGGAGATTAATTTGCAAAACTGTTAAAGTAGAAGGGTTTTTCCATTGATGAACATGCTTGAATTTTGAAGTTTGATGATAGAAAATGAATGGTTGTTGTTAGATAAATAATTTTTGTAAAGAGATTTTTGGTAAAATTATCAATTAGATGCTAAATTGAAGAAGGTGATGAATTTATGGTAAAATTTGTGAATTTTGTGAAATATATGGGCTGCTATTAATATGTATAAAAATCAACTAGGCTTGGGTAAGGACTAAATTGCATGAATTTTATTTTTCTAGCTTAGGGACTAAATTACAATGGAATTAAAAGTATAAGACAAAATGGTAATTTTGCCAAAATTCCATGTTGGATTAAATTGAATGAGAATTATATTGAAATAAGTTAAATTCATTCATATAGATCCTATCAAACCTCGTACAAAGTTAGATCGAGGTAAAGAGAAAATATCGAATTATTCGCCTCCGTATCTACGTACACTCGTCGAGGTAAGTTCGTGTAACTAAATTGTGTAATTATATGCTTTGTTTGAATTACATGTATGTTATTTGCATTATCATCATATATGAATACCGATCGCATATTCAACAACGTATGATAATTACCGAGCCCCATTTGAACCTTAGGAATTCGTAAGATACAAATAACATGTAATTAGGGTTACCGATACTCAGCTCGTATGAGCATACATGTACATGAATTGACAGATTATAGTTCAGTACACGTCGTGTGTACTACCCGTGTATCTAATGATATTCTAAAGGGTTCAATGGGCACAGTTCTGTTATGGGTTTATATGAGTTCGATACGATATAGTACAGGTATTTATATGAATTATATGACTAACATGGTTGTTGAGGATATGCATTTAGCCTTTTGGCCAAACTGAGTTGGATATGTTTTGTATACTTACTTTAAATGTGATTAAATGGTAAGTTAATTTCTTTGTTATACGAACTTACTAAGCTTAAATGCTTGCTCCATGTTATTTTCAATTTTTATTGTGATTTGGAAGCTTGTTCGGGTTCGAAGCTTGTCCTAGCCATATCACACTATCCATCAGCTCTTTTGGTACTTTCGGTTAATTAATTCCGGTTATAATGGCATGTATAGGTTAATTTAGCCAATGTTGGCATATAATTGTTTTGTTGAGACTAGCCACTTATTTGGCTTGTGTTTGGTATATTTTGAAGTGTATATATGTGATTTTACCTCATTTAGTTGTATGTGATGATATTACATATTTTAAATTTGATCTTGGCTGGTTTTGGATGTCTATTTATGACTTGGTATATGCAAATTGTTGTGTTTAGGTTGGTACCAAATTGGGTGAGAAATGTGGCTTAGAAAATGACCTATTTTCATCTACACGAGCAGAGACACGAGCGTGTGTCATAGTCATGTGTAACACATGGCCAAGTGACACGACCGTGTGTCCCCTGTATCTTCATGGCCTCGCACACGGGCGTGTGGCTTGGTCGTGTGACCCAAGTCAATGAGTTACACGGGCTAGGACATGGCCATGTCTTCTTATTTCGAATGTCCAAACGGCCTAAGACACGGGCGTGTCTCTTGGCCGTGTGACTCATGGCCTTGTGACCCCTGCAATTTTGAAATAATTTCAATGTTTTCTGAAAAATTCTGAGTATTCGATTTAGTCTCAACGTGATTCTAACGCATATTTTGGGCCTTGAGGGCTCGTATAAGGGACAATATGTTTGATCTTGATTGGTTTCTAACATGAATATTATATGATATGAATTGTTTGAAATGTCTGTTTATTTGATCTGTAAACTCTGGAAAAACTTTGTAACCCTGTTCTGGCAATGGATACAAGTTAAGGGTGTTACAGTGGAACTCCTCTTTTCTCTGACTTGAGAAGCCTCGGAACCCCTAAGGTTTTGTCAAGGGCCTCATCGGGAAAGGGAGAAATCGAAGGGTTTCTTGCTCCATAGCCGAACTTTGGCTAGGTTTTTGGGGATTTTGACCTCGGATTTGTGTTTCGTGTGAAGAGAGGTCAAAAAAAGAGATTTTTAGGGAATTTCTGGCAACTAGAGGCGGCATTGTCGACGCTGATGATCAGTGGCCGCGTAGAATGTGCGGTGACCTTTTGGCCGAAGGAGAAGAGGGAGTTCAGAGAGAGCAGAGAGTATTTTTTTAAAGGTTGCAAATTATTTTTTTAAAAGATTTTTTTTTACTTATATAGCCCCCTTAAAATGACGTCATTTTGGGTTTGGCTTCATACGCCCAAAACGTTGTCATTTCAAGCTTGACCTGATGACTCAATCCAGATCCATCCAAGATCCACGTGTTTTCAAAGAGGATGGTCCAATTGTATTTTTGGTCCTTTCGTTTTTTCCCCTTTTTAATTTCATCCTATTTTTGGTCCTTTCGTTTTTTCCCCTTTTTAATTTCATCCTATTTTTTTATTATTTTTTATTGTATTCATTATATTATTGTCATTTTTATTATTGATGTTATTATTTCGTTAAATGTCATAATTTTGCCATCATCGTGTATTGTAAATATTGCCACATACATTCATTTCTTTTTCTGCGCAAACGCATAAAAATAATAATTTAAGTCCGAGGCAATATCCTTTCTTTGGGGAATCCGAGGGGTCGTGCTTCTAACTTACGGGCTATGACTTTCTCCTTGAACCAAAGTAATCGAATATCCTGTTTAAAATGAAAACACATAGGATTTAGGTAATAATTAAATGATGATTATTCTTGTTTTTAAGGATTCGAGATATCATGCCCTAACTTACAGGGCATGATATTTTCTTCTCAATTAACTCAAAATAAAGCTTTTTCCACAAAATTTAATTTAGTTAGCGATATTTTAATCAAATAACATCATGCAAAGAGGGATCGTATTTTAAATTCTCTTTGAATTTTCAATTTTGACGCCAAGACATCAAGTAATCAACTATGTACCAATTTTGGGTGTTATAAGAGTGTTAATCCTTCCTCATACATAACCAACTCCCAAATCCACTTCTCGGATTTTGTAGACCGAAAATTAACATTTTTATTAAAATGATTAAATTTCAAGGTGATCCTATCACACCTAAGAAAAGGATTGGTGCTGACTCCATCTTTGTTTTTTTTTTTAAAAGTCTATTTTCAAAAAGCTTTCGATAACTTTGACCTCCAAAGTCCAAAGTAAATCTTAAAAAAAAAAACTCCACCGTAAATCTACAAAAATCAACTATGGAGATTCATTTGCAAGATGATTTCATCCATTAAAGTTAGTTCTTTCTATGTTTTTAAATTGTTGTACTCTTTTTAGGCCTTTATTTTTCGAAACTTTTTTCCCTGGAAATCAAATTTTTCCTCCTTGTTAGTCAAATTTTTCCATGTATTTTGTCTTTTTTTTTGTCGCTGTAATTTGATTTTTTGGTTCTTGTAATTTTTTTGTCCCTGATGTTCTTTTTTTCTTCCCTTTAAGTCAAATTTGTTCATTTAAATTTTCAAAAATATTCTAATTAATTTTCATAATGGATGTTTTAATTCCATGATAATAGTATTTTATTTCAATAATTTCACCCAATAAAGACTAAAGTATTATAAATGAATAAATACTTAACAATAAAATGTGTCATCCCCTTATTTGTCATTTTACACATATTAGGTTTCAACTATCAACTAAATTTTACCAAATACTTTTAAATAAATAGTTAATAAAACCAGTTGGTCAAGTCAATTAATAGAACTAATTGATCAAACCAGCTACTGCAATTAGCTATCAACTAATTGTCAAACATGGCCAATATAATCCACAATAGCAAAAGTAACCTTATATCTAGTTGTAAAAAGATAAGTTAAAAGGTTGATTTGTTTTGACATGTATAACATAAAAAATTGTAGGGATAATTAAGATTAACATATTTGATAGCCAAAGGGATATTTAGTGTGTAATAACTATGGTACATTGCAAAATACTCTACATAAGGCAACAGCAATTTGTAAATTTTCAAAGAAGTGTGATAGGTAGAATACAATCCAAATGAAGTGTCAACTTCTAATATAATTGCATGAAATGTATGTTTTTTAACTTATTATATGAAGCTAATGTAAGGATATTAGTTCTAGACCCATTTTAAATTTCTCTAATAATAAGAAAATATTAACTTTAAATTTTGTAAATAATATAAAAATGTAGTTATTTCGTATGAACTATTTTTAATGAATTCAAAAATGTGTCTTTTATCCTTAAAGAGTATATTCTCAAGAGATAAATTATTTTTGGACAGTGTAATAATCTCTTTCATTTCATTATGCCTAATAACTTGACTTAAAAGATGCAATTGGAAATTATAATACTTTCTCTTTTGTTAGTAAATATGAAAGTAAAATAAAATAAATTTATAATATATATTTAAAATTGTAGAGATTTTAAGAAGGTCCAAATTCTTATACAATGTAAATGATAATTAAATGTTTTAACAGACATATAGTGTAAGGACATTAATTTTTTTAACAGTTGTGGCAGTAACAATTGTAAGGACATTAATTGTTCTGGTTCGATATTGTGATTTAAATTAATATTTTATATTATTATTTATTTCTTTAATGTATTTGTAACAATCTTAAGATGGATTCTATACCACTTTCTAATCAGAGACGAATAGGACACCGAGGTGAAATTGTATTCTTTTTGTAAACAGAAATCCATTGAACAAATTCTGTTTCAGGATTTTATTTCTGTTGTTCAGCAGAATTTGTTCGATTTTCTATTTCCAAATAGAAATCAATTAAACAATTCTGTTTCAAGATTCTATTCCTTTCGTTCAACAAAATTTATTCAATTTCTATTGTTAACAGTAATCATTTGAGAGTAACAATTCTAATACGAGAAATTGGTTATTAATTTTGTTTCAGAATTTTTAGTTCCTAACTAAATCCTGCTATTTAACAGAATCGAAGGGTAGTATAAACTTGAAATTAAATTTTCTGTTTATTATTATTACTCATTCTACTTCTGTTTTTGAAATCTTAACAAAATATGAAAACTCCCACCAATTCACCCAATTCATGATCTAGAGCATTGGTTTAACTCACGCTTCGAATAAAAATTCAATGTTACTGGTGGTTGTAAGCCACAACGAAAAGCCTGCAAAATTCACCAGACAGAATTTCAAGACATGGCAACAAAAGATGTTGTTTTATTTGACCATGTTGAACTTGGCCAATTTTTTTAAGGATGACCCTCTTACTTTTAAAGAGGGTGAGGTAGATGATCTTACCGCCTACACTATTGTTAAAACTAGGGAGAATTCTGATTTCCTATGCCAAAATTACATCCTAAATGGGTTGTCGGATGCACTGTATAAAGTATATAGTGTCAAAAAGACTGCTAAGAAATTATGAACGTCATTGGACCATAAATACAAAAGTAAAGATGTTGGAGCTAAAAAGTTTTTAGTTGCCAAATTCTTAAATTTTGTAATGTTTGATTCAAAACTAGTTGTGAATCAAGTATAAGAACTTCAATAGATCATTCACATAATTCTTGCTGAAGGGATGGTCATAAGTGTATCTTTCCAAGTGGCAGTCATTATTGAGAGGCTACCCCCTACTTGGAAAGACTTCAAGAACTAGCTAAAGCACAAAAGAAAGAAATGTTAGTGGAAGACCTGATTGTCATACTTCGGATTGAAGAAGACAATAGAGGTACTAGCAAAAAACTCAACAAAGCAGCAGATGTCATGGTTCTAAGGAAAATGTGGTAGAAGTCAAAAAGGACTTCAAAAAGGGAAAACAACATCATAATGGGTCTAAACTGAGACCAAAAGGTGGTGCTTCCAAGAAGCAAAAATTTCAAGGGAAATGCTTCAATTGCAACAATATGGGGGCACAATTCATCTAACTATAGGCTTTCAAAGAAAGTTAGAGCTTACGAGGCCAATGCTGTGGAAGAAATTCCCGAGGAAGTGTTTGATATGGACTTATGTGCTGTGATTTCTAAAGTCAATATAGTTGACTCAAATCCAAGAGAATGGTGGCTTGATACTAGTGCCACATGTCATACTTGTTACGACAAAGACTCTTTTTCTGAGTTGGTTCCTTGTGACAAAGGGGAGAAGATCTATATGGGCAATGTCGTAACTTTCAAGATCAAGAGGAAGGGTACTGTGGTCTTGAAGATGACTTCTAGCAAAGAACTGAAGCTTCAAAATGTGTTTGTATATGCCTAACATATGTAAGAACCTTATTTTTGGGACACTCCTAAGTGTACACGACTTTGGGATGGTGTTTGAATCCAATAAGCTAATTTTTTTCTAAAGAGGGAATATTTGTGGGAAAGGGATATGTATTAAATGACAAGTGGAAACTTAATGCAATCTCTCTAAAAGTAAAGGTAGTGAATAAGAATGTCATTTCTTCTTTTGTTTATATGCTTGAGTCATTTAATTTATGGCATGGTAGGCTCGAACATGTAAATTATGATACTTTACGTAGATTAATTACTTTAGAGCACATTTCTTCATTTCACATTAATTATACTCACAAATGTGAAACGTGTGTTGAGACAAAATTAACAAGGTCTTCATTTCAAACAGTTGAAAGAAGTATAGAACCACTAAATCTAATATATAGCAATGTTTGTGATTTAAAGTTTGTTCAAACTAGATGAGGGAATAAATGTTTTATTACTAGAAATACAAAAATTACACACTTTTTCATACCCTTTTTAAATTAAATTCATGCAGATTCAATAAAATTCCTGTCAAAAAATAATTAATTTTTATAAAATAATTAAAATGTACTTAAAATATTAACATGTTTAATTTTAATTAATTTTATAATTAATTTTGATGAATTTTGGTTATTTTCGACAGATTTGCACAAAGGGCGAAAAATGACTCGGCAGACACTGCTAAAAGCACAAAATCGAAAAGCAATTTGAAGTATCAAGGCGAATTAATTTTTAGCCTAAGACGATCCAAAATTATGCATATTAATTCATAATATAATTAATTTTAATTTATATCCAGGTTAATTTGGGTTAATAAATTATTATTAATTAATTATGAAAAAATGGTCTGATTGAATCGAACCGAGTCAACTGAACCGGCCAAGAAAACGACAGCCCAAAACTGTCCAAGTGCTGACCCAATTCAGCTCATTATCTGATTATTTAAGCTTTCAAAGAGGCCCTTGAAGACTTGTTCAAATTGCAATTCAACCCCTTCACAATTTGTGGCTTTGTAGATTTGCCCCAAGCCATATTTAGCAAAGTTGAAGCCATCAACTTTGCCACATAGGTGGCTGGCCAAGGGGTGGCTCTTTGGATGCTATTTTTAGCAAATTTTAGCTGTCACATTGAGCTATAAAAACCCCCATTGGTTGATCATTCAAACCATCCCTCATTCATTCACATCTCTTCTCTCTTCTATCACTTTCTCCTCTCATTTTCCCATTCAAAGTCCCTTGCTCTCTTGCTGATTTCTCCTCTTGGAAAAGGGGTATTCATAAGCCATTTTGGAGAAACATTGAAGTTTTCATAGCAACCTTGATAGGTGAGGACAATAAAGAAGAAGAGCGGAGCAACCTAGTCAAGCCGCGGAAGAACACCGGATTTGATTCTTGTTCCTTATCTCTTTAATTTTTGTTGTTGTTATGATGAACATATCTATGAATATTTATGTTATTGGAATGGTTAATTTAATTAGCTTAGCTTGAATTTAATTCGTGTTGGTTTGATTGCATTTCATCTGCTTAAATTGTTAAAATGGTGTTTATGTTGTTATAGGCCTCGGTAAAATGCTTGATTAAGTAAAACCATGCCTATGTTATTCTTGCATTATAATTGTGAGGTAGCTAATGAATTAATTATTTAAATGGATTGAAATTGTAATTAATTGACAAAATACTTAATCAGTGCATGTTTGTTCTTCTAAGGTAGCTGAAGGTTAAATTAGCAATGTATCTGGCGATACACTTGCCTTGCATAACTTGCAAGATTATTGTGATTAAACTATTTCAAGGTAAGAATACCTTGTTACTTCACATAGTCTTTTATGTGCTTATGAGATTTAATTAATCGTTTGAATTGACATAGGGATATGCAAGAGATTAGTTCAATTTAATGAGTATGTATGTGCAATAACATGTTTGCTTATTAAAATTTGTTTAATCGTTTGAATTAACATAGGGATATGTTAAGAGATGAATGGATTTGTCTAGGTGAGTATGTTCATAAGTTAGCAAATTACCGAGTTGCCGTGAATTTATTCATAACAACATAAACATGAGTTTAATAATTCTAAGTTAAAGAAATGTAATTAATCCAACACAATTATGTCATCTTGATTAAATCGTATTTTGAAATCGTGTATTTGAGATTTATTTATTTAGTTTACTTAGTTTAAAATCTTAGTTTTTAATCACCATCTTCAAAAAAATATTTCTTCACCAAAGTGTTTTAAATGACATTCATAAATAATTCTTTTCACAGTCCTTGTGGATACGATAACTCGACATTTACTTAACACTTTATTACTTGTTGCGATTGTATACACTTGCATATTTCCTTCATTCCAATTACCTTCATTGATGATAGCACAAAATATTGCTACGTATATTTGCTTAAGAGCAAAAATGAAACTATAGAGAAATTTATTCTCTATAAACAAGAAGTTGAAACCCAACTTAATAAAAATATTAAGATGGTGAGAAGTAATCGTGGTGGTAAATATGTTGAACCATTTAGTGAATACTGTACACAACATGGTATTATTCATGAAGTGACACCACCATACTATCCTCAATCAAATGGAGTAACTGAGCAAAAAAATCAGACTCTAAAAGAAATGATGAACGCATTCCTAGGAAGCTCTAGATTATTATAGAACATGTGAGGGGGGAAGCTATTCTATCAGCTAATTACCTTTTAAATAAGGTTCCCCAAAAGAAAAGAGACAAGACATCATATGAGTTATGGAAAGGTAGAAAACCTTCCTACAATCACTTGAAAGTGTGGAGCTATCTTGCGAAGGTAATGGCTTTGTTACCAAAGAAAATGAAAATAGGTGCTAACACGATGGATTGTATTTTCATTGGCTATACAGATTATAGCAATGCATATCGGTTTCTTATGTATAAATCAATGAATCTTGACATTCACAAGAATACTATATTGGAATCAAAGAATGTCTCATTCATTGAAAATATCTTCCCTTGTAAAACTAGGGAAGTTGATTCAAGTTCAACGAAATGAACTCCAGAGACTATAGATGAAAATAGTCAAGAGTTCAACAAGAGGTTGAAACTAAGGTAGAGCCAAAAAGGGGTAAATGAGCAAGGGTGGAAAAATCTGTTGGATCGGATTTTCTAACCATTATGCTAAAGGCCGGACCTCAAATGTATAATGATGTTATACGATCATCCAAAAACTCTTTATGAAAAGATGCTATTAAAAGTGAAATTGACTCCGTCATGCAAAATCATATATAGGAACTAGTAGATCTCCCTCCTGGAATTAAACCATTAAATTCTAAGTGGATTTCAAATGGAAAATGAAAGCAGATGGACCAATTGATAAGTACAAGGCCAAATTGGTTATAAAAGGTTATAGACAAAAGGAAGGCATTGACTACTTTGATACCTTTTCTCCAGCATCCAGGATAACTTCTATAAGGATGATACTTGCAATTGCCACAGTACAGAATCTAGAAGTACGTCAATGTATGTTAAAATAGTTTTCCTAAATAGAGATCTTGATGAAGAGATTTACATGGAACAACCTGAGGGTCATATAGTTTCAGGACAAGAAAGGAAAGTTTATAAATTGGTGAAGTATTTGTATGAACTTAAGAAAGCACCAAAGCAATGGCACGAAAAGTTCGATAATATCATGATGACAAATGGATTTAAGATTAATTAATGTGACAAATGTGTGTATGTCAAAACTACCAAAGACATGTTAAATTTAAAATTTGACATGAAAGATATGGGACTAGCTAATATAATTTTGGGCATCCAAATCAAGAGGTCATCTGAATGTCATATTGGCTTAGTCACACTATGTGACAAGATTCTTGGGAAATTTAGTAAGGATGATTTTGGTATATCTAGAACTTCAATAGATAAAAGCCAACATCAATCCAAAAACAAAGGTGAAGTGTTTACCAACGGGAATGTGTAAGGGTCATGGGTAGTCTGATATACCTTATGAGCTGTACTAGACCAGATATTGCTTTCACTATGAGCAGTTTAAGCAGATTCACAAGCAATCTAGAGGAAAACCACTAGAAAGCAATTGTAAGGGTACTGAGATATCTTAGATATATGTAAACTGAAAAATATATAGAATTTTTCCTATGTAATTTATCACCTTTTTACTTAAATCCGCTGTTAAAACTAAGTAATTGTTTAATAAATTAATGAAATATGTGAAAATATGAAATTAGGACATAGAAGTTATCAAAATGTAATTTTATGCTTTATTATATAGTTTTCATGCATAAAATGACTTATTTTTTATTTATTTGAACATATTATATTTTTCAGACATAAAATGGGCTATGCATGATTAAATTAAATAATAAAATATAAAATTATATATAATAAATCATTTTAAATATTTCATTAATAATTTGGGTTAATTATTTAAATTGGATAAATTTTATTCCTTGGTCCTTTAACTTATTAATTTATTTTGGATAGGTCTAATAGCTTTGTTGGATTACAAAAACCGTCCAAATTGAAGACCAAGTCAACCCAAATTCAGCTACACATGGTTGTCCACTTAAACCACTTTTAGGTTTAATTACACAAGATCCTTGCATTGTTGAAGAAATTAGAGATTTGCCCGAAGATTTACATTGGACCAAGTCTCAGTCCTGAGTTATTATGGCATTTAAATTGCTTAAAAATAAGCAAAAATCAGCTCAAATTCCACTAATTGTGGCCGGCCACTCATGGAAGAAGTGTAAAGAGATTAAACCCAGCTATTTTTAGCAAACTACCCACCTCTCTTCACCTATAAATAAGACCCCTTCATTCCCTCATTCATCATCCCTCATCTATCATCATTCTCTCTTCTCTCTCAATTCTCTTAGCATTTTCCATTTCTCACACCTAGCATCATCTCTTCATAGAGATTTTTAGCAATTAAATCCTCTTAAAAAGCCCTTGGTCGGCCACCTTGGAGAGCCATCAGCAAAGAAGCAAAGCCAAGGAACAAAGGAGACTCGTCGGTCAGAGACTTGGGTGAAAGCCACTCTGATCTGGGTTTAATCTTTCTTTTCTTTAATTTAATCTAAAAATGTTTGCTATGTGTTCTTTGTTGTTGTTTACAACAATGTTAGCTTAATTTTATTTAAGCTAGGATGATTGTTTTGATTAAATAATATTTATTTGATTCATACTTATAATGTTTGTTCCTCAATCGATCATGTTTTCAATTAAAATCAAGTCTATATTTCGTTCATACGTGACTAAAATTCACCAGAATTAGCTAAGTGATCCTAACTAGACGACAGCTAGTGGACACATGATTGAAAAGTGCATGCTAAATTTAGATACTAACCTGATTAAATTGCAGGTTGCATAACAACTCTAACCAAGCTCTGTTATCTGCATAGTTTTTAGATTTGTGTGATTAAACTATTTCAAATCTAATAAGGGAATCCGTAGATCGAGTTAATGCGACAATAGGGGTTTTAATTAGAAAGAGATTTCAATTAATCAACCTAAAGTCAATTGTTCTTATTCTTGAGAGAGATATTAACATAAATTAGGGATTTCTATAGATTAAGTTAAGTGAATAAATTGTCTAATTCAAAAGTAATAAGTGAAGTCTAGGTGGATTCTTCCTCGGGTATTGTCTTCTCCATCGGTTTTTCCTAAAGTATTTTCCAAACTTCATCTTAGTAGTAATATTAGTTAATTACATAAATAGTTTTAGTTTAAAAACACACTTTAATTCTTAGGCTAGATAATAAAAAGATAGTAATTACTAATACTTTTAGTCCTCGTGATACGATATTTCTGGTCTCACCATAACTATACTATTGTTCGATAGGTGCACTTACCTTAAGTCAAATATTTAGTTAGTTACACGACCATCAAGTTTTTGGCGCCGTTGCAGGGGACTAAGATATTAGGAACACTTAATTTTTATTACTTTAGCCATTTATTTTTATTGCAATTTAATTTTATTTTAATTACTAAATTTTCTTTTATTTTCTTCTGACAGGTTTTTATAGTTTATGACTAGAAGAATCCCATCGGTACCATTACTTTTTGATAGTGAGATCGAAAGCACAGCTTGCAGAAACCGAAGAGAATTAAGGCGAAGCCTAAGATACATAGAGGAAGAGCGAGAGGATGATATTCACACCACAACCGAAGAGATGGCTGAAAATCAGGAAAATCCGCTACCTCCTGTGATTGCTACTGATCCAGTAAATCAGAATTCTATTCCTTGTACTATGTATGATTATACTAAACCTAATTTAACAGGAACTGAATCGAGTATAGTTAGACTTGCTATTGCTACAAATAATTTTGAACTGAAACCTAACACGGTTCAAATGATACAACAGTTTGTTTAGTTTGATGGCTTGCAGGACGAGGATCCAAACACTCATTTAGTGAATTTTCTGGAACTCTGCAACACATTTAAAATCAATGGCGCTTCTGATGATGCCATTCGCCTTCGGTTATTCCCCTTTTCATTAAGGAATAAAGCTAAAAAGTGGTTGAACTCGTTACCACAAGGCGCTTCTGATGATGCCATTCGCCTTCGGCTATTCCCCTTTTCATTAAGGAATAAGGCTAAAAAGTGGTTGAACTCGTTACCACAAGGGTCAATCACTATTTGGGAACAAATGACCGAAAAATTTTTACTTAAATATTTTTCACCGGCTAAAACGGCTAAATTGAGAAATGATATCTCTTCTTTTGTGCAGATGAATCTAGAAACTCTTTATGATGCATGGGAGAGATACAAGGACCTATAGAGAAGGTACCCTCACCATGGGTTACCTTTATGGTTACAGGTTCAGACTTTTTTTACAACGGTGTGAACCCCTCAACAAGGTAACTTATCGACGTAGCCGCCGGTTGAACTTTGAACAACAAAACACCTAAAGAAGCTTATGAATTTATTGAAGATATGTCACTGAATAACTATCAGTGGCAAGTCATGAAAACAAAGCCGACAAAAGCAGCTGGTGTTTTCAACCTCAGCGCAGTCACTATGCTATCAAACCAATTAGAACTTTTAAATAAAAAGATTGATGGTTTATATGGTTCTACTCAGGTACATCTAGTGATGAGGTGTGATTCAAACGGAGGAATGCACAACCCAGATTATCTACTCTTCAACCCTGGCACCAAGGAGGAACAAGTCCACTATATGGGTAATAACTCTAAACCTTAAAATAACTCGTATAGTAACACTTATAATGTAGGTTGGAGGAACCATCCCAATTTCTCGTGGGGTGGTCAAGGAAATCAAAGACCACAACATCCTCTGGGTTTTCAACAACCGCCTTACCAGCAGGAAAAGAAACCAAACCTTGAGGAGATGCTAACGAAATTCATAGCGATATCTGAAACACATTTCCAAAACACTGAGACAGCCCTTAAATATCAGGAAGCATCAATTCTAGGACTTGAGAATCAAATAGGCCAGTTGGCAAAGATGATTTCTGAACGACCACAAGGTAGCTTGCCAAGTAATACTGATACTAACCCAAGGGAGCAACTTAATGCAATTACTATTCGAGATGAAAAAGGGTTAGTTGAACCTGAACCAGAACCAAAACACGAATTTGTGGTAAGTAAAGGTAAAGATGAGGTGGACCACAGTGAGCAAAAATCGATAAGTAGAGAATATAAACCTTGTGTACCATATCCCAATGCGACAAGGAAAGACCACACAGACGAACAATTTAGTAAATTCCTTAAATTATTAAAGAAATTACATATTAAGTTACTGTTTATTGAAGCTCTTTCGTAGATGCCAAACGCAGTTAAATTTTTAAAGGAGCTTTTAGCAAATAAGTGAAAGTTGGATGATACGTCGCATGTGGAGTTAAGCGCAGTTTGCTCAGCCATTCTACAAAATAAGCTACCCAACAAATTGAAAGATCCAGGGAGTTTTACGATTCCTTATTTAATTGGTAGTTTAGATGTTAATAATGCATTGGCTGATTTAGGGGCGAGCATTAATGGCATGCCCTATAAAATGTTTAATCAACTAGGTCTTGGGAAACCCAAAAAAACTAGGATGAGAATTTAGTTAGTAGATAAAACCATTAGATTTCCTAGGGGTATCATTAAAGACGTACTTGTCAAAATCGATAAATTTATATTCCCAATTGATTTTGTTGTTCTAGACATTGAAGAGGATAGTGACGTGCCTTTGATTTTAGGACAACTCTTTTTAGCAACTACTAGAACTATTATTAATGTTGGTACGGGTGAACTCACACTTCGTGTGGGTGATGAAACAATCACTCTTCCAGCTCATAATTCGAGTAACACATCGAATATTGAGGGTGTTGTATAAATCATGCTACTAATACTGATCATGTGGTGCAACCTTCCTTGCAGGAAACATGTTCGAAAAGAAAAAATGAGCCATGTTCAAGTAACAACAAAGGACCCATCTATGAAGAGCAAAGGCTACAGATCGAGGAACTAGATGAATGGCGGACACAAAAATAGAGAACACGCGATAAACTAAAACCACGCTATGACGGATTCAATGTTTTATCAAATCAACTTAAGGTTGGAGACAAAGCACTATTAGATGCAGCAGACCCTCGTATTGCCACTTCTGAACCTAATGGAGCAAACCATTTTACAGTACTTAATAGTTTCCCATATGGTATAGCTGCAGTAACTCATTCCAAATTCGGCACTTTTAAGGTAAATAGTACTCATCTAAAGCCTTATTTTGATAAGATTGATAGCAGGAATGAGGAGTGTAAACTCCTCGAACCACCATGATCATGCGAACGAGAGGTAAGTTGAGCTTAAACTCTAAATAAGCACTTTTCGGGAGGTAACCCGAGCACTAACACCACTAACTAATTTTATTTTAGCTATTTTAGTGTTTTTATACAGGTACAGTGGCCCACACGGCCTGGACACATGGGCGTGTCCTTGGCCGTGTGGAAAAAGGGCTAAAAATTCCCCAAGAATCGAGCCACACGGCCATAAATTCACTCCACACAGGCGTGTCCAAGGCCGTGTGAAAACTGGAGCTTAAATTTCAAATTTTAATTAAGTCAGGACACCACACGGGCAAGACACATAGCCTTGACACACGAGCGTGTCCTTAGGCCATGTGACGCTTGGGTAATAAAATTACGAGATAAACACGGGCTGGACGTGAGCCACATGGGCGTGTGACACGGCCGTGTAGCTTAACACAGGTCTCGCACGGTCGTGCCCTTTTAAAACCCCCAAACCTAATTTTTTCCCCTCTTCTTCTTCTTCAATCTCCTTCCCCTAAACCCTAGCTGCCGCAGCTTTCAAAACCCTCCACCACACCCGTGCCCCCTCCAACGCCAACCTCACCAGCAGTCGCCTCCACCGCCGGCCGACCCCCTCTTTTCTTCCCCCTCCCTTGCTTTCCTTCCTACTCCCCAACCCTTTCTTACCCTTATCCCTAACCCCGTACCATCGCCCCCTACCTTCATGCCGCACACGCACGGCCAAGACCCAAAACCCCATGCCCGTGCCTCCTGTTTTACCGTCGTCTACCACTAACCACACCACCGGCCACAACTGTGGTTTCCTCTTTTACCTTCACCTATTTTATTTCAGTTATTATTATTTTATTTATTGATTGATTTATTTCTCTATTATTTCTTAAGTTGTTCCTCCGTTTTAATCTAAGTATATTTTTCTTTACTTAGTCTTTACTAACCTTCACTATTATTATTCATTATGATTATTTTTCTAGTACTCTGTCTTATTTTTTTTTTAGAATTTTTGCTTTATTTCTATTGATTATTGTTAGTCTTAGCGTCCATCTGTTTTTGTTTAAATTTTTATTCCTTAATACTTTTGTTATGTTTTTATTCTATTATTCTAGTCTTTGTTAGGATTAGTGTTATCCTCTTTTTAGGAATACAGTTTTATTACTTTGATTTTATATTTTCTTTCTATTGACTCATGGTTCAATATTTGGCGATATTTGACATCTATTATTTTCAGGAATATAATGACAAACACACGAGGCAAGAAGACAATCGTTCCCACCTCGAAAAAGCGAAAGGGCCTTGGCACAACCCCCTCGAGCGCCTCGACCGAAGCCCGTCACCCTCTGATTCAATTTTCGTCAAGCCCATAGGATGATTTATTTCAGCTTTTACAAGTGCGACCATTTGGAGCGGGCCATTGTGTTGATTGTGCCACTTTGGAGCAGGTCCAACCTGCTCACCTCATTCGATTCCATCTAGATACCGCGCCATGGGATCGGTTCTTCGTAATCATCGAGCCCACATATTGAGAGCTGACATTTGAGTTCTATACTACTTTCCACTTGCAGCACATGATGAACACATATGATGAGGCCGGTACTATCGTTTTCAGACTTGGTGGACTTTTTAGGCATATAAGTGTACCCGAATTTGGAGCTGCTTTGGGACTCTACACGAACGAGTTCATGTCTGCTGAGAACTTCCTCCAGCTACATCAACACATTCATCATTCCCCTTCATGTTGTTGGACCAATCTCACAGGTGGCCAGATTATATATGACGTGAGTCGCTCGAATGCGACTTCTCTCCCTCCGGTACTACGCTACATTCATGCCATCTTGGCTCACACTTTGACTGGGAGGAGAGAGAGCACTAGAGTAGTTAGCATCACCGACGCGTACTTCTTATGGAGCACGGCGATAGCCATGTATTTGACTTAGCATATTTCATCACCCTCGCCTTTCGCCACCAGACGAATCGCCATAGGAAGGGCCCTCGCTCGACATTTTGGCCTCTTCGACACTCTAAAGATGTCCTCGACACTCACACTAGTCAGACAAATGTCTCCTTAGAGAATTTCCAACATGATCCATATGAGGATGATAGAGCGACGCCGTGGATTCAACCCCCCTCAATACCGACTCATTCAGTCTGATGACCAAGATGAGCCAAAGGACATTACTTATGATGTCCCTCCCCCTCACGAGGATCCACCACAGCCACCACCATCAAGTCATCGACATACTCTCTCCACTGCGAGCTTTCGAGGAGTTTACTAATTTTCGTCAGTACTGTGCTCAAAGGTTTGACAGTCTTGATGCAAGGTTCGACAATATCGATGAGACTTTACAGCAGATTCACGAGCACCTCCGTATCGCTCCTCCAACGCCACCGGCTCACGACACCGATGATAAGGACCTTTAAGTCCATTTATTTTTATTTTTATTTTCCTTCATTTATTTTTGAAGACTTATGTTTTATATTTTTAAACTCTGATTATCTTTATGATATTTATCGCATTATCCCTTAGTTCTCTTTTACAATGGTGTTTATTTTCTTATTAGTACCTCAGAATCCTGCCTTTTATTCGGTTTTCTCTACAAATTCTTGCTCTCGCTACTCCAAGGATCTCATCCAAATATTCAGGGCAGTTTCGCTTCTCTCCCTCTCTTCTGATATTATGCCTATATTGTTATTAACTATCTTTGTACATTGAGGACAATGTACATCTTAAGTGCGGGGAGGTTATTTATGTAATTATCAGAAAATCCCTGAATTTTTATCTTGTTCTCAAATAATTTTCTCATATCATTATTGGAGTAAATTTTGATTGATTTATGATTTTTATTGATATGTGTTGAATTAAATCATAAGTAATTGTGCATTGATTGTTTAAACTTTAAGACATTAGAGAATCAAGTATGATAAGTTGAAACTTTTGAGAATTAAAATTGTTAGGTTGTTTCCTTGAATTGAGGTATTATCTTGAAATTTCGAATTTACAGATTTGATAACAAATACCCATAATTTTCGTGAGATTTTGAGCCTTATAAAGCATATATCTTTCTTGCTCACTGATTTTATTGGTTATGAGTGTGTCAATGTTGATTTGTTATTTTAGAACTTGCATCGATTATACATGTCGAGACCACACCACTGATTTGGTATACGAAAATTATAAAGGCACTTAGGTTTTAACCCATTTTTTTCCTCATAAAAATCCTACCTACACAATTGACCCTTAATGAACCCCTTTGAACTTAACAAATTATTTTTTAATTTGCCCTAAAATTTAATCCTTTTATCATACTTTTTGATTCGTTGAGAATTTTTTTTCATTTTATTGACTCCCTTTTTGTCGAGATTTGAATTGGTTAATTGCCTAACTATGTTCTTTCATTCAAATCAGTTAATTCTCTCTTATATTGGAATTTATTCTTATTCTTACAAAAAAAAACATACATACATACATACATACATACATACATACATATTGATAGTAATTCTTTGTTTTTGATATTATGTTTTTAATTCCATATTCTGAGAAGAAGCTCATGTTTATTGATGTTAGTTTTTTTCTTCCAGATAGGTAATTTGTCAATTTAATCTCGATTCTAACTGTCTTTTTCAGCCTGTATCCACACCTTTAACCCAAAGCCCCGTTACAACCCTTCAAAGACCTTTTGATTTGTGTATCATCTCATTTATAGTGGTGGATCATGTTTGACTAAACACATTGAGTGATTTGAGTGAACCTTTAGTGAGAATGTCAACCATTGTCAATTTGGAATTAAAGATAATTACTTAGTTAAAGGGGGATGCCTATAATTTTATGATTAAAATGCTCAACTTTGACTATTTGAAACTTTAATGTTCTTTTAGTTAAATTTTCAATGTATGACTTCTTGTGGGTTATTTTGAAACATTATTGATGAGAATTATAAGTTGAAAAGAATTTATTTTGATTGTGAGTTGAGGATTTTGCTTAAGGACAAGCAAATGCTTAAATGTGGGGATATTTGATAAACCGTAATTTATACATATTTTTACCCCATGCTTGGCATATTTATGAATGATTTCTCCTTGGTTTTAGTGAATTCGATGCTCTTAATCCTTTAATTTCATGTTTTATACTCAGGAGAGCTTAGGATAGCAAAAGGAGCAAGAAACGGGCCAAAAACAGACAAATTGGGCCTAAATCAGTGTGTCACACAGCCTAGGCACTTCCACACGGGTGATCCACACGCCCGTGTGACACACGGGTAGACTACACACCCGTGTGTCATGGCCGTGTCGACTAAGAACCAACTCAGTATTGCACACGGCCTGAGTACCTTCACACAGGCATGTCACACGGTCATGTCTCTGCCGAGCCCAAGCCTAGTTCTATTCGAAAAAGGGCACTTTTAAGGATTCTAGAAGCATTCTAAAGCCTATATAAACACCCTAGAAGAGGATTAGGGGAGACACACAGAGTTGGAGGCAGAAAATACTTAAGAACAGCCATTGGAATCACCTCGGAGCCAGGATCTACATCAAGACTGAAGATTTCCATCCAATTTCCTAGAAGGTCTTTGAGTTTCTTTATGTTTTGTTGTTTTCCAATATTTGAGATGTTTTCCATTATTATTATGAACTAAACTCCCTAAATACCTAAGGGAGATGAACCCTATGACAAATCTGATTACTATTTGAATTATATGATAAAGACTTATTCTTATTCTTAATTGTAAGTTCTAAATTCTTGTTTTAATATTCCAGGGTATTAATTTAGGTTTTGATGTGCTTATTCAGTGGAGCAAAAGTCCCTGTTTAAGAGTAGATCATCCATAATTAAGTGGAGTTGAATGCAATCCTAGAGATAGGACGACATAAATTTGTCGGATTAGAGTTAAATCTAATAAGGGAATCCATAGATCGACTTAATGAGACAATAGGGGTTTTAATTAAAAAGAGATTTCAATTAATCAACCTAAATTCAGTTGTTCTTATTCTCGAGAGAGATATTAACATAAATTAGGGATTTCAATGGATTAAGTTAAGTGAATAAATTATCTAATTCAAAAGTAATAACTAAAGTCTAGGTGGATTCTTCCTTGGGTATTGTCTTCTCCATCGATTTTTCCTAAAGTATTTTCCAAACTTCATCTTTGTCGTAATCTTAGTTAATTAGATAAATAGTTTTAGTTTAAAAACACACTTTAATTCTTAGGCTAGATAATAAAAATATAGTAATTACTAGTACTTTTAGTCCTCGTGGATACGATATTTCCGGTCTCACCATAACTATACTACTGTTTGATAGGTACACTTGCCTTAAGTCGAATATTTGGTTAGTTACACAACCATCATCGATTTACTCCCTGTAGACCCTGAAATTGAACGAACTTTTAGACAAAAAAGACGTGAATGAACAACTCAAAGACAAGTCGATATGAACCTTGGAAATCAGAATCAAGACCAAGGTAATGAAGCTGATCATGTACGAAACCCCATCCTCATTGCCGATGATAGGGATCGATGTATCAGACAATATGATGTGCCACTTTTCAATGAGTTAAATCCAGGAATTAGAAGGCCAGATATTAAGGCAACCCAATTTGAATTGAAACCAGTGATGTTTCAAATGCCCAAACTATGGGCCAATTCAGTGGTATGCCCATGAAATATCCACATCTCCACCCTCGATTTTTTATGGAGGTAAGTGATTCATTCAAGATAGCCAGTGTGACTAAAGACACACTGAGGTTGAAGTTGTTTCCATACTTGTTGCCAGATCGATCATGAGCCGGGCTCAATTTATTGCCACCAAGTTCCATATCTACGTGGCTAGATTTAACAGAAAGATTTTTGGTTAAGTATTTCCCACCTAGCAAAAATGCTAAGTTGAGGAATGAGATCATAGCTTTCCAACAATTAGATGACGAGTCTTTGTATGAGGCTTGGGAGTGATTCAATGAGTTACTTCGTAAGTGTCCTCATCATGAGATTCCTCATTGTATCCAGTTGGAGACATTCTATAATGGTCTCAATACACATACAAGATCAATGGTAGATGATTTTGGGAATGGTGTAATTTTGTCTAAATCTTATAATGAGGCTTATGAGATCATCGAGAGGATTGCGAGTAATAACTATCATTGGCCAATAAATTGAACAGCTTCAGGAAGACGTGTAGCCGGAGTTCATGAAGTTGACGCTCTCACTTCGTTATTAGCTCAGGTATCGTCTATTTCCTCTATATTAAAACAGTATACTGCTAATAGTGCTAATAATTTTGCAACTCATCCACCAAGTCCGTTTGAAGTAGTTTCCTATGTGTACTGTGGGGAAGGTCATTCTTTTGAGAATTGTCCATCAAATCCCGAGTCAGTGTACTATATGGGGAACCAATATCAAAATAGGAGTGGACAATTACCCCAATCCAACTTCTACAATCCTTCATGGTGTAATCATCCCAACTTTTCTTGGAGCAACCAAGGAAATGGACCAAACAACAACTTATTGCAGCATTGACCCAACCAATCTCAAGTTTAATCAGCAAGCTCCAAAACCACCTCAAGCAGAGGCATCAAACAGTTTAGAGAACTTCTTGAAAGCATACATGGCAAAGAATGACGCTTTGATCCAAAGCCAAGTAGCAACATTGAAAAATTTCGAAAACCAAATGGGTCAGTTAGCTACGGAGCTTCGTAATAGACCGCAAGGAACCTTGCCGAGCGATACTCAGAATCTAAGAAATTTTGGTAAAGAACATATTAAGGCAGTGGCATTGTGAAGTGGTAAAATTTTGAAACCTCGATTGATTGATATCAAAGATAAGCCTGTTGAGAAGAATCAACCAGCTGTTGAAATTCCTATACCAAAAGAGTTAGAATCTGCAAAGACTGACAAGGTAAATCCTAACTTAATGAATTCAGATACTTTAACATCTTCTTTGGATATATATTTACCTACTCAGAAGAGTTATCCGATTAAACTGAAAGTTCTATCACCTCCATATTCGCAAGATTGCAGCAACACAACCAGAAATAGAAGGTGCAATTCAAGAAGTTTTTGAATGCTCTGAAGCAGTTACACATCAATTGACTGTTCCACTTTGCCTATAATTATTTCAGCAGAACTAACGAAAGATCAAGAGGAGCAAGGAATTTCTGTTCTAAAGAAATTTAAGAAAGCAATTGGTTGACCATAGCCGATATTCAAGGTATAAGCCCTTCTTTTTGCATGCGTAAAATTATTTTAGAAGAAGGTGAAAGAGCTCGAATTGATGGGAAAAGGAAGCTCAATCCTATTATGAAAGAAGTTGTAAGAAAGGAAGTGATTAAATGGTTAGATACAAGAATCATCTATCCTATTTCAGATAGTCCGTGGGTAAGCCAGGTGTCGTGTGTGCCGAAGAAAAGTGGAATCACGATTGTTGAAAATGAGCGTAAATAGTTGATTCCAACGAGAATTGTTACTGGTTGGAGAATCTATATTGATTACAGAAAGTTGAATAAAGCCACTCAGAAGGACCATTTTCCATTGCCTTTTATGGATCAGATGTTAGATCGACTGGCAGGTAATGAATTCTATTGTTTTTTATATGGCTATTCGGGATATAACCAAATAGTTATAGTTTCGGAGGACTAACATAAAACAACCTTTACTTGTCCATATGGTATGTTTGCTTTTAGGCAAATGTCTTTTGGTTTATGCAATGCACTTGCAATATTTCAACGATGCATGATGGCAATATTCACTGATATGGTTGAAAATTTTGTTGAGGTTTTCATGGATGATTTTTTTGTTTTTGGTAACACTTATGATATTTTTTTGAGTAATTTGGGTAAGGTACTGAAGAGATACGAAGAGACGAATCTTGTCTTTAACTACAAAAAATGTCATTTTATGGTTGAAGAATGGATTGTCTTAGGGCATAAAATCTCAAAGAGAGAAATTGAAGTCGATAAAGCAAAGGTGCACATAATTGAAAGATTATCGGCCCCAATTAATGTGAAAGGAGTCAGAAGTTACTTAGGCCATGCCTGTTTTTATTTAAGGTTTATCAAAGATTTCTCGAAAATTTCTAAACCGTTGTGTTTGTTTTTAGAGAAAGATACAGTGTTTGATTTCTACAAAGCATGTTTGAAAGCTTTTGAAGATCTAAAAAAAGGGTTAACCTCAGCCTCAATAATCATTACACCTGATTGGAGCTCACCTTTTGAGTTGATGTGCAATGCAACTGATTATGCCGTTGGAGTTATGATGGGTCAAAGAAGAAACAAAGTGTTTCACCCTATTTACTATGCAAGTAGAACTTTGACGAGAGCTCAACTCAATTATACAATAACTGAAAAGGAACTCTTTGCTATAGTTTTTGCTTTTGACAAATTCCACTCATATCTTATAGGTACCAAAGTTACAATATTTACTGACATGCGGCCATTAAATACTTGCTCATAAAGAAATATACGAAACCGAGGCTAATTTGTTGGATACTTTTACTCTAAGAATTTGACCGTGAGATCCAAGATAGAAAAGGTGTCGAAAATCAAATAGCTGATCATCTGTCGAGGTTGGAACAAGACGAGGTAACTCGATCATGTGTACCTATCAATGAAAATTTCCCAGATGAACACTTATTTGACGTAAATTGAATTCATGAAACACCTTGGTTTGCTGATTTTGCCAATTATCTTGCATGTGGAATAATTCCTCAGGAAATGACATACCAACAAAAGAAAAAATTCCTTCATGATAGTCGATATTATTTTTGGGAGGATCCGTTTTTGTTTAAACAATGTGCAGATAATATAATCCGGAAGTGTGTAGCTGAAAGTGAGATTGCTAAGGTCTTGTATCATTTCCATTCATCGCCAAGTGGGGGACACTTTGGTGGTTCACGTACTGCAGCAAAGGTTTTGCAAGTATGTTTCTTTTGGCCTACACTATTTAAAGACACTTATGCTTATGTGAAGAATTGTGATAAATGCCAAAGGACCGAAAATATATCAAGGAAGAATGAGATGCCCTTGACAAACATTTTGGAGATTGAATTATTTGAGGTATGGGGCTTTGACTTCTTAGGCCTGTTTCCTTCTCCGTATGGGAACAAATACATCTTAATTGATGTGGACTATGTATCCAAGTGGGTTGAAGCTGAAGCATACCCTACAAATGATACAAAGGTAATTATGCAATTCCTACATAAGCATGTGTTTTCACGATTTGGGACACCAAGTGCTGTTATTAGTGATGAAGGTTCTCACATTGTGAACAAATGGCTTAAGTGGTTGCTTTACAAGTATGATGTGAAGCATAAGATTTCTACTACCTATCACCCCAACCTAATGGGCAAGTTGAGAGAGTGAACCATGAAATCAAAGGTATTCTTGAAAGGGTAGTACCCTCTAGTAGAAAAGATTGGTCTCGAAGGCTCGATGATGCATTATGGGCCTATCAAATAGCATTTAAGACACCTTTAGAAATGACTCCTTATCAATTAGTCTTTGGAAAGGCATGCCATTTGCCATTATAGTTGGAGAATAAAGCTCACTGGGCATTGAAGCAGTTGAACTTTGATCTTAAGCAAGCCAGTAAGAGAAGGGTGTTACAACTTGATGAGTTAGAAGAGCTGAGGTCGTTTTCCTATGAGAATGCCAAAATATGTAAAGAAAGATCAAAGAGATAGCATGATAGTCATATACAACTTCGCAAGTTTAAAGAAGGTCAAAAGGTTTTATTGTTTAATTCAATGTTGAAATTATTTCCTGGGAAGCTTAAATCTCGATGGAAAGGACACTATTCCATCTACCGATTTTATCCTTATGGAGCTATTGAATTATACAACAATTATGGAGGTACGTTTAAAGTTAATGGTCAACATCTCAAACACTACTGGGATGGTGAAGTTGAGCGAGTTGAATCCTCGTTCAAATTAATAGACCCTTGATTTTTCATGATCTCGTGTTGTAAATAAATAAATAATTAGAATTTATTTTCTTAACTTATTACATTTAATTAATTCTATCTAAGGAGATTGGAACTTAAGCAGGACCGCTGTGACCCCTCCAACCTTTCCTAGGAATTAATTTAATGTAATTTGTTAAGAAGAAATTTTCTAATTAAGATTTAAAATTTTTAAATTTCATTTGTTTTGTTTAAATTTTAAATCTTTATGTTAATAAAGGGGGTCAAATTTGGCCCAAGTACCAGTCAGTTTTTTTGAGTAAGTTTATAAATACAGTCTGAGTTTGAGGCCCAATACATCAAAAGAAAAAAAGGAGGGAAAAATCCATACTCTGTCGCCACTCCCATTACTTGTGGCCCAAGTAACCCTAATGCAGCTAAATTTTCGCTACATGTTGCCTTAATTCTTCCCTATATAAACCCCTTTCCATTCTACTAATTTTCATATCCCTCAAAGCAATTTGCTTAACCCCTAAAAAATCCCTAAAGCTCTTTTTTTTTGCAATCAACCTCAAATCCCGAAAGAAACCCTAGTTTTCTTCCCTTTTTGCCAAAAACATCTACTACCACTACAAGAAGATTGCCGAAGCACCGTCGTTGCTATTGTAGAATTACCTTTGTTGCTGCTGTAAATCATCGTTGCTGTTGCATGCCATTGTCACCGCCACACTATTCTTGCCATCACAAGATTATTGCCGTACCAAGTCTTCACCACTTTGCCAATTTTTCCCCTTGTGCAGAAACTTTGCCAATTTTGAAGAAAAGATACCATGTCTCACAAAAGAACTAGATCTTCAAAGACTACTCCTGAAAACCTAATTTTGATCGATGAAGAACTGAAAGAGGGATTTGATTCAATCTTCAAGCATCAACCTATAATGCCAGAAAAAGGTTTTGACTTGAAGAGTAATGATTTGAATGTACCGATTAGAAAGAAAATCAATGCTCTCGAGTAGGAACGATTTTGTAATGCTTGTTCACTTCCCGATGATAAACTAGTTTGAGAATTCTATGATAATTTGACTATGCAAGATGCTACTGAGGTCATCGTTCAAAAGAAAAAGGTACCTCTTACTTCTAAGTCCATCAATGATTTGTTTAACTTAATTGAAGAAGATGAGTACTACCCTATGATGAACAACATCAATTGGGATTTTCTTCAACAAGTGCTTGATGTTGTGACAAATTTGGGATCCCAATGGATTATAAGAAAGTATGGGAGTCATTCTTGCTGAAGGGAATATCTAAAACCAGTAGCAAAGGTATGGTTTTATTTTGTTCACTATAGTTTTATGCCTATCTCACATAGTTCTACCATCTCAATGGAACGGATGCTCTTGTTATATGCAATTTTGACAGAAAAGTCCTTTAATGTTGGGAAAATTATTCTCAAGGAGATTCATGATTATGCTAAAAAAAATACAGGAAGTGTTTATTTCCTATCATTAATCACTTCACTTTGCTTAAGGACCCATGTTAAAACACAAGCAAATCTGAAGAGGCGATATGTTCAAGGGTGCATTACAAATCATGATCTTGAAAGGTTAGTAGAGAAGGTGCATAAGCTGAATCAAGGCGAGCAAGAAGAGCCAACTGAGCTAGATACCGAGGATTCAACAAAGGAAACTGAAACTGAAGCTAATTCAATTACAAACACTGAAGAAGAAGAATCTGACAAGGAACCAAACAGTCCAAAATTAGTTGAAGGATCTGCAACCCTTGAACCAAGGGTTGAGCCAGAAGAAGAACCAGTCAAGCTAAGTGTTGAACCTAAATCTGCAAGTCCTATTTCGACTTCTGCAAGTGCTTCAAAGAAGTCAGAGTTGTCAATTTTGATGGATATGTGCAAGTTCATGCACAATCAACAGCAGACTTATTGGAAATATGCAAAAATTAGAAATGACTCACTTCGAAATACTTTTAAGAATATCTCTAATACTTTTGTTCCTAAGTTCCCAGATGCTATCTTTGAGACATGGACGGAAGGTACTAACTATGCAAGCAGAGATGGAGCTGAAAAATACAAGGGGAATGAGTCAAAAAAATAAAATGGGGGATTCTTGTCTTGTTATTTATTTAATCATTTTTAGGTCTTTAGGAATTTATTTCTTTCGTAATTAGGATTTAATTTTTGTAGAATAAAACATAGCAAGCATGAATAAACGTAACACTTCTTTAGAAAGAAAAAGACTAAGTGATGTGGTAATGAGAATGAACATGTCTAGGATTGGGTTATTAGGAAAGACTTGGTATTTAAGAAGTACTCACTTCTCTTTCTTTACAACCGTACCTGGTGTTCAGTTTTCATTCATTACTTTGTTCTTGCAATGAGGACATTGCTTCTTTTCAAAGGAGGGTAAGGCAAATAAATTGCTCAAATTTTTAAAATTTTCAAATATGTTTCAATCATTTCTTTCATAAGTATGTTTTAATAAATGAATGTTTAGAGACATTTTTTGTTAATGAGATAGTTTGTATGCAAGTATGAATGATGATTTTGTCTGAGTGATAGTATGTTATCATGGAGAATGGAATACTTGTATGATCTTAGCCTTAGTAATGTTTGACATGAAAACTTAGTTTCTCTTGATATTAGACATGCATGAAGGTTTATATCTTTAGAATTGACTTAGTAACTTTTTTGGGGCGAAATCCTAGGGGACATAAAAATCTAAAATGATATAGGCACTATTTCTTTGGATTGTTTGAGCCTTTTCAAGCCAACCCTATGATATTAGACCCTTGAAACTATCATTTTGAGCTTAAAGGCCTATTTAGTGCAATGAACCTACATTATAAGCCACATTACCATATTTTAAAGTTATCTTAATTTTGTGCACCCATCTTAATTAAAGTTGTCTTGGTAATCAACATTTGAGGAAATTTTCAAAAGGATGTATGTGCTAATGCTTTAAAAAAAAGATGAAGGAAGAGCGAAAAAAAGTTTGTTCAGTCTCCAAAAAGGAAAAATGTATGAGCTTGAGTTCAAAATAAGTTTGGGGGTGTTCCAAAGGTTCACTTAAAGAAAAAGGTTGTATTTCGAGAAATCCAAGACAAAGTTAAAGGTTAAGATTTTGAAACCGAAATGCCTCATCTCTTAAAATCCCTACATTTAACCGAGCCCTATTACAACCTTATAAAGACCTATTGATTTGATGATTATGCCACCAACATCAGTGGAGAGGAAGTACTAATTTGAACATATGAAGATCATAAATAAGTCTTATAATTGTTTGCTTGATTGATAATAAATTATGTTGAATGAAGAATATTATTTATGGCCATGACATACGTACAAACTATGATTCATGTTGGCATATTTTGAAACTTAGTATAAATTTTATAAATGTTTGTATATGAATTACTTGTTAATAAAGAAGATATATGAACATGAAGTTATTAATGCATGATTATGGGGCAAAGATTGATGTTGCTTACATAGTTAGCAATTTTACCTTAGCAAGACCTTTTTTGCTGTGCATAAACATTTCTCTGGACAAGCAATGATTTAAGTTTGGGGGTGTGTAAACTGAAAAATATATAGGATTTTTCCTATCCAATTTATCATCTTTTTACTTAAATTCATTATTAAAACTAAGTAATTGTTTAATAAATTAATGAAACATGTTAAAATATGAAATTAGGACATAGAAATTATTAAAATGTGATTTTATGCTTTATTATTTAGTTTTCATGCATAAAATGGCTTATTTCATATTTATTTGAACATATTATATTTTTAAGACATAAAATGGGTCCTGCATGATTAAATTAAATAATAAAATATAAGATTATATTTAATAAATCATTTTAAATATTTCATTAATAATTTGGGTTAATTATTTAAATTGGATAAATTTTATTCCTTGGTCCTTTAACTTACTGATTTATTTTGGACAGGTCCGATAGCTTTGTTGGATTACAAAAACCGTCCAAATTGAAGACCAAGTCAACCCAAATTCGGCTACACATGGCTGTCCACTCAAACCGCTTTTTGTTTTAATTACACAAGGTCCTTGCATTGTTGAAGAAATTAGAGATTTGCCCGAAGATTTACATTGGACCAAGTCTTTGTCCTGAGTTATTATGGCATTTAAATTGCTTAAAAATCAAGGAAAAATAAGCTCAAATTCCACTAATTGTGGCCGGCCACTCATGGAAGAAGTGTGAAGAGACTAAACCCAGCTATTTTTAGCAAACTACCCACATCTCTTCACTTATAAATAAAACCCCTTCATTCCCTCATCCATCATCATTATCTCTTCTCTCTCAATTTTCTTAGCATTTTCCATTTCCCATGCCTAGCATCCTCTCTTCATAGAGATTTTTAACAATTAAATCCTCTTAAAGAGCCCTTGGTCGGCCACCTTAAAGAGCCATCAGTAAAGGAACAAAGTGAAGGAACAAAGGAGCCTCGTCAGTCAGAGACTTGGATGACAGCCACTCTAATTTGGGTTTAATCTTTCTTTTCTTTAATTTAACCTGAAAATGTTTGCTATGTGTTCTTTGTTCTTGTTTACAAAAATGTTAGCTTAATTTTATTTAAGCAATGATGATTACTTTGATTAAATGATATTTATTTGATTCATGCTTATAATGTTTATGCCTCAATTGACCATGTTTTCAATTAAAATCAAGTTTGTATTTCACTCATACGTGATTGAAATTCACCTGAATTAGCTGAGTGATCCTAACCAGACGATTGCTAGTTGACACATAATTGAAATGTGCATGTTCAATTTAGATCCTAACCCGATTAAATTGCAGGTTGCATAACAACTCTAACCAAACTCTGTTATCTGCATAGTTTTTGGATTTGTGTGATTAAACTATTTCAAACCTAACACGTCTCTGTTACCTCACACGAATGCTAAGAAACCCTTAGTAAATAAGGATCAGTAAAATGCGTATTTACTAAGTATAGGATTCCGAAAGGACTTAATGTGGTTTCCAAATTCATGAAAGAACGAGTTGTCGTGGAATATTTTTTCCGAATGTTATTAAGCATGTCGATAATAAATTGAGTTTAGTTAAAGCAATTGTCTAAGTTTATTTATGTTATAATTATTGCAAATTGTGATTCATGAAAGATCGAGTTACCGTGGAATATTTTTTCCGAATGTTATTAAGCATGTCGATAATAAATTGAGTTTAGTTAAAGCAATTGTCCAAGTTTATTTATGTTATAATTATTGCAAATTGTGTTTAATTTTGCTAAAATCTATTTCATTCATATAGTTTGCATACTTAGGATAATTTGCATTAGGGATCATTGCATTTAGCTTAATATATTTAATTTTAATCATCACTTCTCAACCATATTGTGTTTTTGTTTACCAAGTTGTTAGTATAATTTTACAATTAAGTGATTTAACATAAATACAATCCGTTTGGAGACGATAACTCGATACTTACTTATTACTTGATAACGACTATTTACACTTGCACAAGCCTACGCATTATAATATACTCGGGATTACGGACTGCATTATTCCAAAGATCCTGCTATTTTAGAAGAATTCTCCGATGCTAGTTGGATATCTGATATTCAAGATACCAAAGGCACAAGTGGATATGTTTTTTACATTGAGAGGAGGAGTTGTATCATGGAAATCCTCATGAAAAACAAGTATAACCAGATCCACAATGGAATCTAAGTCTGTAGCTCTAGACAAATATGGAAAAGAGGCTAAATGGCTTCAAAACTTCTTGAAGGATATTCCTAACTGGCCAAAGCCTATGCCTACAATATGCATAGATTGTGATAACCAAGCAACAATTGGTAGAGTATAGAACATAATGTATAATGGTAAGTCGAGACATATGCGTCTTCGACACAATACCGTTAGACAACTGATCTCAATTGGAGTTATCTCTATTGATTTTGTAAAATCAAAAGATAACATTGCGGATCTGCTAACTAAAGGCTTAAATCGAGATCAGGTTGATAAAACATTGAAAGGAATGAGACTAGAGCCCATGAAAATTAAAGGCACTATGTGAAGAAAAACCTAACCTAGTTGACTGAAGATCCCAAGATCTAAGTTCAAAGGGACAACCTACTTACATTGACCTTATGAGGTCACTGAGGAGGTTTTTATCCCAAGTCCATTCCTATGATATAAAAAATGATTAAAAGTGGGATAGGTTAAACAATGCTTTTAATAACCGCTATGTGTTCTCTCAAAATCTTGTAGAACCAGGAGATGATCACAGCCATATGAGCATACCTATGAGAACTAAAACCTTTCCAGAAAGGTAGTTGTGTGAGGTATATCATCGTGTACACAAACAACAGAATATTTCAATGACATCGCGTCTATTGGTCAGCTAGTAAAGTAAATATACTTTCACAATGGAAGGTTTAAGGGTTGATGCCTACCCATCCTATGGAACTATCAATCGTAGATTCTATCACCACATTGAGTCAATGTTTTTCGTTAAAACTATCAATTTCATTCATGTGGGGGATTGTTGGAAAAAAATAGATTTTTGGAAGTTTTGAGACATTCTCGATTAGTAAAGGTAGAGATTTGAATAATAAAATTGTGGTTTTATATTCTATAAGACATTTACAATAAAATATCATATGCTTAAAATGGTTGAGTGATTAATGGGAAATTGATGCTCAAAATAAGCCACTTGTGAATTATGTTGAGGAAAATGGAAATCTTAGTTCCACATTGGTTAGATATCAAGGGTGGAATATGTTTATACATATGAACCAACTCGGTAGTTATTGAATCACTAAGCTAATGCTCTCCCTCGCGCATAGAGGGGTGCAAATCTAAACCCGCCGAGGTTGGGGATGCACTCGCACGACATGGGCGACGCGAAATGTCAGGACCGGTCGGGCCCTTCTAGGCCTGTGGATATTTTAGCCCAATATGTAATTTTATTTTTCCTCAACAAAGATTCTCTTCAAATTTTGTTTGGAATTAAAAGGAAACTATTAAATTGAGTTTAATGACTCTTTTAATTCAGATGTTAATTTGGGTTTTTAATGGCTCATTAATTTACAGACATTAATGGCTCCATTAGTCAAAATTTCTAAAAATTTCTTTCATTTTGAATATTTTATTTTAACCAAAATAATTTGTAGGAGAAAATACACACTGAACTTTTCCTTAAAAAAATTGAGATCTTTTCTCTGCATATTTCAAACCTGTTGTTGATGGTAGAAGAAAGCTAGGCTACAGTTCATTGATCACTACAGCCGTGCTACTGCCATGCTCATCTCATTGTTGTAACCTGAGAGACAGTACCAACGTTTCTCCAGCACCAAAGGAGTGGCCATATATGTCTCAAGGAAACTGTAAAAACAAACCTCAACTACTAGTCGAATTTCTGCCTACCTACGAGTACACAATTTCGACCCAGTTTTCTTTCCAATTTTTGTTTTCCAGATTTTATATATATATTATATATATATTGTTATGATTCGATCTTGTGATTTAAATCAATAGTTTACATTACTGTTTATTTCTCTAATGTTTTTGCAACAGTAACAACTACCGTATCATTTTGTAACTGCAAAATGACATCCAATCGATGCCCCCGCAACGTAGTTTTCATCAGCATACCACAGAATATAAAATGAGTCACAATTGTTAATTTCTTTTTTTAATTGTGGGATAATAAAATAATAAGCTCTATATAAAGATACATAATCAAACCAATACCAACAAACCTATCACCTTTTCTAACATTTATTGCTTCTCACATTCACGTAATATAAGCTTTTAGCTTTCAAATGCTGGTTGACAAGTGTAATTATACCTCTCTATTATAGCTTATTAAGATCATAATGTAGTATGATAAAGTATAATCTTAAATATATTTTTAAAAAGTTACTTATTAAATGTTTATCTAAAAAAAGTAAAATACACCATTAAGACATCATAAAAGATTTTGATGCACACAAGATTGTATTTAATAATATATTTTAAAACAAAATTATTGAAGTATTACTTACCTACAAAATGTAATATCAAACAATAATAAATTAGTGACATCAGAGAGAAAGGTTTTAATTTAAATATTAGAATGTTATAATAACAATAATTGTTACAAACATATTAAAAAAAGTAAACTCACCTTTAGAAAACATTATAAGAAATTTCAGTAGAAAAATATTTTCAGTGCAATTTTTAGGACAATCATCATTGCCATCGATCAAGACTTTTAAACCATCAAATGATGTTACTCTTGATGCAACAACTTACAACTATCCATGTGTGAAAACATGTCCAAGTAAATAAATTCTAACATTTTCAAATGGTTGACCTTGGTTTTTGTTGATGTTCATTGTCAACCATACTTTATTTAGAAATTGTCTTTTACTGAAAGTGAAAAGCTATTTCGAGTCAGAAGGAAAATTTTCTACTCAAGTGATAAAAAATTGTTGATCAACATTATTATTAGTTATGGTCTCAGCTCAATCAACCTAAAGACTAATTTAGCGAGAATCAATCTAGTATCATTACAAAAATCAATGCTTTGATTAATGTTCCTGAGAAGAATTATGGATAACCCAACTTTCAATTGGATTTCATGATCAGATATCTCAAAAAAGTTCAAGGAATTCAAGAATTCTAGATGATACATAATTGGCTGCTCTTTAATATTCTCGTATGCTTGAGAAATTCTATCAGTACTCTTTTAAATGTTTTTTGTGGTCTTGTATTGTTTTACTAAAAAATAAAATTTCATCTATATACTAGAGTAGATTTTTTTTTGACATTTTTCAAATATTTTATCCATTCTTTTTTGAAACACTGTTGGGCCGTTTTTAAGCCCAGAAGGCATTACTAACCATTCTAAATGGCCTATTGGGTTTGGACATTTAAACGCAGTCCAATTTCTTGATTCTTTATGCATATTCGGATTTACAGTCGAATTTCAAAAACCATTTGGCTTCTTGTATTTTATTTAGTAGTTGATCTTTGCTAGGAATATTATAACTGTTATCATAAGTATTATCAATTAGGGGTTTATAATTTATTACCATCCTAGGTTTTTGTCTAATTTTTTTCTGAATGATTATTTACAAAGAACGAGGCTGGTATGAGGCTGGTATGACATTCTCTCTTATTTCTCTATCTTCATTTATATTTCTATTTTATATTCTACATTTTTTTATTCCCAATGAGCTTCTATGTCCATTATTTTTTTGGTATTCTTGAGGATTTATTAAATCTATTTCTATTTCTATATAGCAGAGGTCTTCTTTTATATATTCTTCTTCATTGTTGTTTTGACTACTTTGACATTTGTATTTTTTTTTTGATAGCGTTCTACCACCCTTTTCAGTAGAACTCTTATTAGGCTTTGTATAGCGAGTAGTTTGATTCTGATCAAAAGTCGCAGTCATTTGTTAATATTGTAGCGACCTAAAAAAAATTTTAGTTTCGCTTGGTCGTTAATTGTGGCGATTTATTAAACATTTAAAAATTAACTTTCAATTTTATTAACAAAGGGAGTCGCCACCGATCCTTTTTTATAGGTCTGATCGGACACCTAATTATTTTAAAACAAAAAGAATGCCAAATTTAGGTTTACGTGAAAGTCCAGAGAAAAATTGGGGTTCGGGAGTCAGTTACGCGCGAGGAAGGTATTAGCACCCTCGCGACGCCCAAAATTGGTATCTCATAAACATATGTTGACTTGATTTTCAAAAATACGAGTTCAATATAATATTTAATCGTGATCCGATTGAAAAATGAGAATTTTTAGTTTTCGGTTTTTTTTTTAGAAAGGGTGTCCCGTTTTTTAACACAAGCCGACGAATTTCACCCAACATAGCGATGAAATCGATAGCTTAATATTAAATCGGTACATTGCCTTATTTTTGAAATTAATTAAAACATGAGAAAAAAATATTCCTAAAGTGAGAAATTAAAAATAGATGAAGGACGCAAAAAAAAATAATATCATTAATGAAAATATTAACATGGAATACTAGAATATTAGAATAACAATAATAATGATATTTACAAAAAATAAAAATAAAAACAAATCATGTACTAATAATAAAATAGGAAAAATGATATATTTGGTAATAATAATATAAAATAATAATATGTACAAAAAATATACATATATATAGGCATATAATAAAAGTATGTAATAATAATAATATCTACAATAAAAGAAAATATTAGGAAACGTACATAAAAAAATATATACATAATATAAATATAATATATACAATATACACATATGATAAAAAAAACTATTAATATGTACATGTATATCTATATACACATTAAGTAAAAGTACTAATGCTAACAATATTAATAATAAATATAATAATAGATATATATGCATATAATAGTAAGAAACGAAACATAAAGAATATATATATAGCTAAATATAATATAATAATAACAATATATAAAAATAATAGTGATAACAATTTTACATATATAACATGATTAATATTTAAAGCTGAATTAAATAGCAAAATAATATGAAATCCAAGGTGAATACGAAAAATAAATGAAAAATGACCAAAATTGGATTAAAATAAAAACTTTGGGGCTAATTTTTTAAAAAAATATAAAGGAGAAAGGACCTATTAGAACGCGCATAAAACTATGGGAGGACCAAAAACACAATTAATCCTCCCCTCAAAACATAACATAGCAAGAGGGACTAAATCGCAAAGCGCTACATACTTTAAGGCCAATTTTTGACAAAAAAATCGTTTTGAAGAGAAAAAAAGGGAGAAAGAAGAGAGAACAGAGGGGGGGAAAGGAAATCCGGCCAAGGGGGGCCGGTCACCGGTCGATCGTCGGCCGCCGCCCGTCGCCGGCCATCGTGGGCGGTGGCCGGAAAAGGTAAATTTTTTTTCTTAACAATATATGTATATATAAAGAAAGAAAGAAAAAATTTCAAAAGAAGAAATTTCGAAAGAAGAAATTTCGAAAGAAGAGGAAAAAAGAAAAATGCAACATTTTTATTGATGTTTCTTTTGTGTTCAAAATTTGAAGGGATTTTTGTGTTTGTCTCCTTTTTCAATCTTTGTAAAATCCCCCTCTTTACATGATTTTGAATGGCTTTTTGTAGCCATCTTTTACATGATTTTCTATTATTTCTTTTTCTATTTTGTAGGTGATGGTGGTAGACAATGGATATCAAAAATGGGAGGAAAAATGGGGCAAGTGGGAAAGTGGCTAGGTGGATAGGGTTTCTTGGTTTTTTTGGGGGGGGTTAGATTTTTTTGAACTGGGTTTAATATTTGGGTTTTGTAATGGGTTTGAGTAGATGTAAATGGATCATGGGTTAAGGGTTTTAGTGGGTTTAGAGGTTTGGTTGGGTTTTGATGAAATCAGGCCCGGGCAATTTGGGCTTCTACAGCTGCCCCTCTTTGCTCATTGTCGTGCAACAGGAATAGAGCAAAGACTTTCAAGGAAGACCAAATTTGCCCGGTCTTGCTAGGTCTTGACTTGCTTTGGAACTCTTCTTGTTTAGTTAGTCCCTTTTCAGTCCACCGCATCTTGTAGCTTTGGTTCACTCCACTGCATCTTATGATATACGCCTTGTAGCTTCAATCTATTCCAATGTAACTTCAAGGATATGAAATTTATGGCTTCGACCTACTTCACTGTAACTTCAGAAAGGTGAGATCTACAACTTCAATCTGCTCTTCTATCGCTTCAGTGAGATAAGGTTTGTGGTCTTTTCTTCTACGACTTCAGAAAGGCAAGATTTGATGTCCTTGATCAACTCCACTGCAACTTTAAGGAGACAGAATCTGACGTCTTCAATCAACTTCAATCTTTATTCTCTACTCGGCATGTGCTCCTGAGCTAAACTCATTTTTGCAATATGAATTGACTCTCTAAAAATAGACAATAAAAATGAAATTGAAAATAGCTCAGCGTGTGAGCCAAGGCTCAACTCACCTCTCGCAATATGAGTCGATTTTTTTGAAAGGCAAAAATTGAAAAACAGAAATTGAAAATACTTCGACGTGTGACCTGAGGCTCAACTCGTCTCTCGCAATACAAGTTGATTTTTTTTATTTTTTTTTACAACAGAAATTGAAATTACCTCAACATGTCCTGAGGCTCAACTCACCTCTCGCAATATGAGTTGAATTTTTTTGAAAAATATAAATTTAAAAGCAGAAATTGAAATTAACTCAACGTGCCTTGAGGCTCAACTTACCTCTCGCAGTATGAGTTGATTTTTTGAAAGACAAAAATTGAAAATACCTCAGCATGTCTTGAGGCTCAACTCATTTCTCGCAATATGAGTTGATTTTTTTTTACAACAGAAATTGAAATTACCTCAGCGTGTCCTGAGGCTCAACTCACCTCTCGCAATATGAGTTGAATTTTTTTGAAAATATAAATTGAAAAGCAGAAATTGAAATTACCTCAACGTGCTTTGAGGCTCAACTCACCTCTCGCAATATGAGTTGATTTTTTGAAAGACAAAAATTGAAAATACCTCAGCATGTCTTAAGGCTCAACTCATTTCTCGCAATATGAGTTGATTTTTTTGACAACAGAAATTGAAATTACCTCAGCGTGTCCTGAGGCTCAACTCACCTCTCGCAATATGAGTTGAATTTTTTTGAAAAATATAAATTGAAAAGCAGAAATTGAAATTACCTTAACGTGCCTTGAGGCTCAACTCACCTCTCGCAATATGAGTTGATTATTGACAAACAGAAATTGAAATTACCTCAGTGTGTCCTGAGGCTCAACTCATTTCTCGTAATATGAGTTGATTTTTGAAAAATAGATTGAAACAAAAAATTGACAATACCTCAGTGTGCCCCGAGGCTCAACTCACCTCTCGCAATATGAGTTGATTTTTGAAAAACAGAAATTGAAAATACCTCAGTGTGTCCTGAGGCTCAACTCACCTCTCGCAATATGAGTTGATTTTTGAAAAACATAAATTGAACAGAAATTGAAACTACCTCAACGTGTCTTGAGGCTCAACTCATTTCTCGCAATATGAGTTGATTTTTTTTTTGAAAGACAAAAATTGAAAATACCTCAGCATGTCTTGAGGCTCAACTCATTTCTCGCAATATGAGTTGATTTTTTTGAAAGACAAAAATTGAAAATACCTCAGCATGTATTGAGGCTCAACTCATTTCTCGCAATATGAGTTGATTTTTTTTTTGACAACAGAAATTGAAATTATCTCAGCGTGTCCTGAGGCTCAACTCACCTCTCGCAATATGAGTTAAATTTTTTTGAAAAATATAAATTTAAAAGCAGAAATTGAAATTACCTCAACGTGCCTTGAGGCTCAACTTACCTCTCGCAGTATGAGTTGATTTTTTTTGAAAAGCAGAAATTGAAAATACCTCAATGTGTCTTGAGGCTCAACTCACCTCTCGCAATATGAGTTGATTTTTTTGAAACAGAAATAAAAACATCAAAATACCAAAAGATGACAACTGGTGGAACTCAGATGTCTTTTCCTTTGATTCAGTATAGCTATCATCACATCCTCTTGCTCTACTGGAATACCTGTATATGTCATGCATGATGTTATCATGATATGCACATTTTGGTCTTAAATGTCTTTATGCCTATATGATTATACTATGCGCCTTGGGCTTGTTTGTCATATGTCCTCTTTCGTCATGATTTTGATGATCTGTGTTCATTGCTTTGACTCTTGACTTTCTATTTAGGCCTTGTACCCATCCTCAAGCTTCATGAGTAATCTACATTTCTCAGATATCACTCTTTTGCCCCTGGTTGAACTTTGTCCTTGCATTGAGGCTCTTGTTCTTATCAAGTTCTTATCCAGGTAATGCTTAACATTTCTTTTGTTTAGAGTATGTCATTTCACTATTTATCATGAAAATAAATGACATAATGAGATGCATGAAGATGGTCAGGTAGGGACAACGGGATACCTCACATTTATTTATTTCAAACGTGGCAATCAAAGAAAATTAACCAATGATAATGAGAAAGTGTCATAAAGAGAAAACGGATCGCATTTAATGGATACAGATGCTCTAGATATTCAACACACGAACTCTTCCACGTTCCTTCATCTAGAATCTTTTCGAGCATGGCTTCTTGTGTAGAAGATTTCGAGCTTTCCAAAAATGCTTCAAATGCTGTAGTCTCATTGTTTGACCCACTGTTCAAAATGCCTTGCTCTTTAAGCCCAGTTTGCTTCATTAGAATGCCCTTTCGGGTTTTCATCCTAATCTTTTGTGTTAATCAAGACGCCCTTTTCGGGTTTTCACCTTGATCCCTCTCTCTTTTTCTTTTTTCTTTTCTTTTCTTTTTTTAAGATGCTTTTTTTCGGGTTTTCATCTTGATTTTCCTTTTTTTAAGCATAATATTTCTTCACAGCATCTGAATTCACTGGATTTGGTAACTCCTTCCCATCCATCTCAGTGAGAATCTTTCTCAGCACAAGTTCTCCTTCATGGAATTCTCTTGGTCGTACTTTCTTGTCATGGGCCGCGATCATTCTCTTCTGGTACATCTGTCCGTGACAAATTGCCTTTAGAAGTTTTTCTTCGATGAGGTTTAATTGATCATATCGAGCTCGAACCCATTCTGCTTCTTCTAGTTTCGATTCCATTAAGACTCGTAGAGAAGGGATCTCAACCTCGATAGGTAGCACAGCTTCCATTCCATATATCAGAGAGCAAGGGGTTGCTCCCGTAGATGTCCGCACAGATGTACGATATGCATACAAAGTAAATGGTAGCTTCTCGTGCCAGTCTTTATATGTCTCGGTCATTTTCCCAATAATCTTCTTAATATTCTTGTTGGCCGCTTCAACAGCTCCATTCATCTTTGGGCGATAAGGCGAGGAGTTATGATGCTTTATTTGGAATTGCTCACACACTTCTTTCATCATCTTGTTGTTCAAATTCAAGGCGTTATCTGAAATGATTCTTTCAGGCAAACCATATCGACAAATGATTTCCTTTTTCAAAAACCTGCAAACCGCAGTCTTCGTTACATTGGCAAACGATGTAGCTTCTATCCATTTTGTGAAGTAATCAATAACCACAAAAATAAATTGGTGTCCATTAGAAGCTTTTGGAGAAATTGGCCCTATAACATCCATGCCCCACATAGAAAAAAGGCCACGGAGAAGTCATGACGTGAAGGGGCAAAGGGGCTACATGAATTTTATCACCATAAATTTGACATTTGTGGCATTTTCGTGCGAAATTAATGCAGTCGCTTTCCATTGTCAGCCAGTAATATCCGAGTCTCATAATTTTTCTGGCCATAGTGAAACCATTGGCATGTGTCCCGCAAATTCCCTCGTGGACCTCTTTAAGTATTTTTCTAGCTTCAACAGCATCTATGCATCTCAAGAGCACCTGATCTTTTCCTCTTTTGTACAGGATGTCCCCATCAAGAACGAATCTCGCTGCCATTCTTCTGATTATTCTTTTGTCGTTCTCGTTTGCTTGTTCGGGATACTTTTGATTCTTGATATATTCTAAGACATCATGGAACCATGGCCGTCCATCGATCTCTTTTTCAATGTTGAAACAATGTGCAGGGACTTCATGTATGCTCATTTGAAGAGGCATTATTTCTGTTTCTCTGTTTGCTTTGAACATTAAAGCCAAAGTGGCCAGGGCATCAGCCAATTAGTTTTCTTCTCGTGGAAAGTAATTAAAAGTTATTTCTTTGAATTCTTTAATCAACCCTGCCACGAGATCACTGTATTTGACTAATTTTGAATCCCTCACTTCCCAATCTCCACGGATCTGATAAATCACTAATGCTGAGTCTCCGTATACCTCTAAAGTTTGGATGTTTCGTTCAATTGCTGCACGAAGTCCCATGATACAGGCTTCATATTACGCTATGTTATTGGTACAGAAGAAATTCAGCCTGGCAGTGAACGAATAATGGTTTCCTTCTAGTGATACTAAGACTGCTCCAATCCCATGCCCCAATGCATTCGATGCACCATCAAAGCTCATCCTCCATGACTTTCCTTTTGATGACTCACATTCCTTTTCTGTAATGCACATTAACTCTTCATCTAGGAAATCAAATTTCAATGACTCGTATTCCTCCGTTGTTCGAGTTGCTAAGAAGTCAACTATTGCACTCCCTTTTATCAACTTTTGGCTCACATAGACGATGCCATATTCTGATAGTAAGATCTGTCATCGTGCCATTCTTCCTGAGAGTGCGGGTGATTCCATCATGTACTTTATTGGGTCCAATTTTGAAATTAGTCATGTCGTATGATACAACATATATTGCCTGAGTCTCCGAGCTACCCAAACCAGAGCGCAGTAGTATTTTTCTATGGACGAATACTTTGCCTCATATTCAGTAAACTTTTTGCTGAGGTAGTAGATCGCATTTTCTTTCTTTCCTGACTCGTCGTGTTACCCCAGTACGCAACCCATTGAATTCTCGAACACAGTCAAATACAATATCAATGGTCTTCCCGGCATTGGCGGTACTAGCACTGGAGGATTAGACAAGTACTGTTTTATCTTGTCAAAAGTCACTTGGCACTCCTCGTTCCATTCTCTAGGATTATGTTTTCGAAGGAGTCGAAAGATTGGGTCGCATTGGTTGGTAAGTTGAGCGATAAATCGGGCGATGTAGTTTAATCTCCCTAAAAATCCTCTAACTTCCTTTTGTGTGCACGGGGGTGGTAACTCTTGAATGGCTTTTATTTTATCTAGATTAACTTCAATGCCTCTCTCGCTGACAATGAAGCCAAGAAATTTTCCTGAGGTAGCCCCAAACGTACATTTGGACGGATTGAGCTTTAGCTGGAACTTTCTCAGTCTGTCGAACAACTTCTTCAGGTTCGCTACATGCTTTTCTTCCCCTCGGAACTTAGCAATGCTACATGCTCTTCTTCCCTTCGGAATTTAGCAATCATATCATCGACGTAGACCTCTATTTCTTTATGCATCATGTCATGGAATAACGTCACCATAGCCCTCTGATATGTTGCCCCAGCATTCTTTAACCCAAATGGCATCACCTTGTAGCAGAATGTTCCCCACATTGTTACGAAGGTAGTTTTTTCCATATCCTCAGGGGCCATCTTAATCTGATTATACCCCAAGAATCCGTCCATGAAAGAAAACAATGAATGTTTTGCTGTGTTATCCACCAACGTATCAATGTGTGGTAAGGGAAAATTATCTTTAGGACTTGCTCAATTCAGGTCACGATAATCCACGCACATTCGTACTTTTCCGTCTTTCTTTGGCACCGGGACTATGTTAGCCACCCATTCTGGATATTTGGAGGCTTGTAGGAAACCAGCATCAAATTGCGTCTTGACTTCCTCTTTTATCTTCAACAACATCTTAGGCCTTATCCGTCTTAGCTTTTGTTGAATGGGCTTGCATTCTGGCTTTAATGGGAGCTTATGGACCGCTACATCTTCATCCAATCCTGGCATGTCCTGATATGACCATGCGAATACATCTTTGTACTCACGGAGCAAAGTTATCAAATTATGCCTAGTGCCCCCTGAAATAGAAGTTCCAATCTTCACTTCTTGCTTCCTTTCTTCAGTTCCCAGATTTATTGTTTCAACATATTCTTGATGAGGCAAAATCTGTTTATCCTCTTGTTTCACCATTCTTAGCAAGTCAGGGGACGAGACATAGTCTTCAGCATTTTCTTTGACTTCAAATTCTCCTAAACAAACAGCCTTCTCAAAATCGATTTCAGGACTCGTAACGGGTTTGTTCATGCTGTTGATATTCGAGCACCTGAAATTTGAATGGAAAAGGAAACTATAGAGGGGCATCCAAGTATTGGAACCAACAAACGAAATGTTATGGCATGGTATGAGGCAAATGTACAGATAGGCTATGAAATGAGGAGATGATTATGAAATTAGTGATAATGCGAAAGATCGTGATAAAATGCATCTTCATTGATATTCATTTAAATGATAAAGAGTGAATGCAAGCTCTTACAAAAGAATTCTATTATATCTAAGGACACAATAGAATGTTAATGTTTGAGCATTACTCTGAAGACTTATAAACTACAAGAAGGTCCTCGGCAGTCCAATTGTTTAACATAAAACCCGGAGGACAATGGCGTATTGTTGAAACATCTTTAATAACCTCACTTCCTTTGTCAATGACATTTATATTGACATTCTAAAGACCCCTTTCAATTGATAACAGCGTGCTTTGTATATTATCCTATCCGGGGAATATCATTCCCACAGATGTAAATGTTTTTGACAAAGGAGGGTATGTTATGGGCTCCCATTCTACTTCTCGGCCCAAAGTTCTCACAATCCTTCTCTCCTGATCTTTTTCCCACTGTTTTCTTCTTTGACGCATGTCCGGCTGGAACCCCAAATCGTATCGGGCCTTGTGGTGCACTGGCTTTAGAGCCCGGACTATTCCTTGTAAATATCTCCCTAAACCTTTTCTCGCTCGAGCTCCCCTTCCTACAGTCAGTTTGACACCCATCCTGGTATTTCTTGACAATTTTGGCGCAGGAATTCTGTTTCCCTCAGCGATGAATGTGGCATTGACAAATTCAAGAGATCGGAAGGAACATTCCATAGCGTCTTTACTCACTTCAATATATGGTGCGTCGGCAGAAATAAATACTACAATGTCTTCTTCTCCCTCGACAGTGACCAAACAGCCATCCATGATAAATTTCACCTTTTGATGGAGTGATGATGGGATTGCTCCAGCAAAATGGATCCAAGGTCTTCCCAAGAGAAAATTGTATGATGGTGTAATGTCCATGACTTGAAATTCAACATCGTATATGTAGGGACCCACTTCTAGAGGGATCTCAATTTTTCCCATAACTTCTCGTCTTGTTCCATCGAATGCCCTTCTGTAGAATGGCAGGGCTTCAAATAGGACAAATCCATCGGCATCCTGAAAAGTGTGGCTAAAGGCATGACATTGAGTGCCGATCCATTGTCGATAAGCACGTTCGGTATTATATAGCCCTTACAACGGGTTGTGATATGCAATGCTTTCACTAAGCCTCTACCATTAGGCGGTATTTCATCATCACTAAAAGAAATGAAATTATCCGCATTCAAGTTGTTCATCCATCTATCCAGTTTTTCAACGGATACATTGTTTGCCACATAAGCTTGATGTAACACTTTCAGCAGAGCGTTTCGGTGTGGTTCTGAATTTAACAGCAGAGATAATTCCGAGATTCGCGCTAGCTGCTTACTCACTTATTCTACCACGTTATACTCACTGTGCTTGATAAATTTTAAGAATTCCTGTGCTTCCTCCTCGGCCACAGGATTTTTTAGCTTCTGGTTCAGGCGCAGTTTCATGCTCATCATCGGTCACGTGCATCGGTGCTTTTCCTTTCTGTTTCAAGTCACTGTTCTTCTTTATCTCCTTCGAATAACATCTTCTACTACGAGTGAAATGACCTACTTCCCCGACGTTTCCAGTCATGGCTTTGGGCTTTTCATCTTCAGGTGTGACGATATTAACGTCATATTTCCATGGTACTGCTTTATTGTCCTTGTAAGGGAAAGGAGACGGTACTTCAATTATCATTTTTGGTTTCACCGGTTCCTTCCTTGCATCATAATAAATTACGAATGGTCGATTGGCGCTATACGAACAACCTGACGATTGATTGTCGGAGGCACATACTTCTTTCTCATTGGCCTCTCCTTCATTAATAATCCCAATCTCCTTATTATCTATCCGGTCTTGCAGTAACCTTTTAAATTCCTCACATGATTGAATATCGTGCCCTACAATTCCATAAAAATCACAAAAAACCTGACATTCTTTTCTGAGATTATCGTCGGGGCGACAGAGCAATCCCTTCTTAACCAGTGCCTCCCAGATTTTCTGCAGAGGCGCCCTTATTTCTGAAACACATCTTCTGACTTGCCATTCATCTTCTTTCCCCACTGTGTTCACATTCCCTTCAGTATGGTTAGGGAAGAGGTTTCCAGTTGCATTACTGGCACTATCGAATCGTAGGATACCCGCATTAATTAGTCCTTGAACTCTCCTTTTAAAGGCTAGGCAATTTTCCGTGGAATGTCCCTGGTTTCCCGCATGGTATGCACAACTAGCATTTGAGTCGTACCATTTTGGGTATGGGGGCCTCAATGGTGCCATATAATGCGGGGATATCAATTGCTTCTCCAAAAATTTTGGGTACAGTTCCCCATATGACACAGGAATAGGGGTAAATTGTGGTCTTTCAGAATTGGGTTTTGCTGGCCTCTGCTCGTTTTTGGGTTGACCTTGGGCGGGTATTGTATTTTGTGGGAATGTGGCGGTTGGTCTCGGGTTACTTGTGGCGTAAACGGGGTAAGAAGTGTAAGGAGGCGGTGTTTGGTAGTAAGGGGTTTGAGGAGGGTAATAGAAATTCGGAGGTGGATAATTTTGAGGTCGGGGTTGGTTTGGATATGGGTTAGGGGCATAACGGCTTCCCATTCCCACCATGTGGGTTTCTGGTTCTTTCTTCTTCATGGGCGTTGCCCTTCTTGAACATTCTTGACCTTCCATTCTACCGCTCTTAACAGCATTCTCTATAAGCTCACCGGATATTGCAATATCTGTAAAGCTTTCATGGCACTTCCCACTAGTTTGTCATAAAAAGGTGCTTTCAAAGTGTTGATGAAAAGAACGGTTATCTGCGCATACTGTCTAAAAGTTTCTGATGGCTTTTTCTCCATCATTTGCAAAGTCATCTGGTCTGGCACTATATCCGATACATGCTTGTATTGCTCACAGAATGCTGATGCCAAGTCCTTCCAAGATCGGATCCTTTCCCTACTAAGCTGGTTGTACCACCGAAGAGCCGATCCTATTAGACTATCCTGAAAACAATGTATGAGTGGCCGGTCTTCATTCACGTAACTAGTCATTTTTCGACAAAACATGACAAGATGCGTCTTTGGACATCTCGTGCCATCGTATTTTTCGAAATCAGGCACCTTGAACTTTGGAGGCAGAACTAGATCGGGCACCAAACTGAGCTCTTTGGCACTTAGTGCAGAGAAGGCTTCAATACCCTCTATTGTTTTGAGTCTTTCCTCTAAGCTCCTATACTTCTCTTGAGCCTCATGATCGTCCGCTCTCAACCTGGCTATTTTCGCTGGATCGTCCAAATCTGGAACAATTGGATTGGCAGGATTAGCCCCAGAATTTGATATGAATACTCCTTGCCCTAAATGAGTATGTGGCACCGATCGTTGCTCTGGGTCTGTGGGTTCTCCTTGGGTGAAACCCTCTTTGTGCTGCGCAGGCGTGTGGTGGAGTGAATCCGGGGGGATAGAGCGGGTCTTGACTGTGATTAACTCTTGATCGAGATTCCTCAATGTCAGGGCTCTGCATGGGTCCCTTTCCTTTAACTAAAGCTGACATCATCTCTATCATCTTAGCCATTTGATCCTTCTGTTCGAGCGATTCTTCTCGTGATCTCACCATTAAGTCTCTCGTCTCTTGCTGTGACCTAGCCAACTGCTCTTGTAATTCCTTTTGAATTCTCTCCATCCTTTCATTGAATTCGGCCTCCATTACTCTAGTTTGTCAGCGCGTTCTATACGAATGACGTGGTTCCAGTCTTGTGGTATTGCAACTGCGAATTATACGTTTTAACCTCAGCGAACGAGTATGGGATATACAATGAATGAATGGATGCATGAATGAATACATGAATGTCAAATGAATGTCAATCATGAATGAATATGCAAAAATTTGGTGTTAATTTCAAGATAGCCCCTATTTAGGCATTTCCTTAATCAAAGGAGTCTATTACACAACGTTTCGGTCACTCGTATAATTGACTCCTCCATTAGAAATCCATTTTTGGCGACCAATCTCTAATCAACACATTCCTAACAAGATGCCTTCGATGTATGATGAAAAATAAAAATACAGACAAAAGACCTTGGTTAGCGCAACACATATAAACAGAGAAAAACTGTGGAAAATCTAACAAATTAAGCTACTTGGTCTAGTGGACTCGATTCCCTTGCTTAGAAAGCACAAATGTAAAAGAAATAGAAAGTAAGATGTGCTTTTCCCGTGTACTTATTTCGGTGACTACTAAACGAACGGAGGTTTGGCACGGCTCTAGTTGGATGGCTCGTATGGTTCACTATATGCGGTTTTGGTTCTAGATGGGTACTCGAATCGTCTGCACTATCATCTACTAAGATTAGTACAGAGCCTCGGTCATGGCCCATCATAGGCTTACGAGATCAATTCGAGGGATTACATTTACTTATGCCTATGCGGAGGGACAAGTTAACTCACGAAAGCATAAGTCATATGTAACCCAAAAGTATTCACTAGCCTGTGCGGAGGAACGAGTTAACTCACGAAGGCGTAGCGTTTACTTTCACTTAACAGGGACAGAGCCGAGGTATAGAGCTCATGTTATGCAACAAAAATGCACGTGCATGGTGTGTGGGGAGAAACTTGCAAACCTTTACGTTTTATTTAAAAAAACTAAACCAAAACTAAAATCACAAAAATTTAAAGCTGAAAAACAACCGGATAAAACAAGTTAGAATATATACAACACGATGCAAATGCATGATTTTTTGAAAACAAAAAATTTGAGGATCACGACTAAATGTTAATTTGAACAAGGAACTTTGAAAATTTTGACAACGCGAGTTTAATTCGACTCGACTCTCAAAAAGGGTCCCCAGTAGAGTCGCCAACTGTAGCGACGTAAAAAAAATTTTAGTTTCGCTTGGTCGCTAATTGTGGCGATTTATTAAACATTTGAAAACCAACATTCGATTTTATTAACAAAGGGAGTCGCCACCGATCCTTTTTTATAGGTGTGATCAAACACCTAATTATTTTAAAACAAAAAGAAGGCCAAATTTAGGTCTACGTGAAAGTCCAGAGAAAATTGGGGTTCGGGAGTCAGTTACGCGCGAGGAAGGTATTAGCACCCTCGCGACGCCCAAAATTGGTATCTCATAAACATGTGTTGACTTGGTTTTCAAAAATACGAGTTCAATATAATATTTAATCGTGATCCGATTGAAAAATGAGAATTTTTAGTTTTCGATTTTTTTTTAGAAAGGGTGTCCCGTTTTTTAACACAAGCCGACGAATTTCACCCAACATAGCGATGAAATCGATGGCTTAATATTAAATCGGTACATTGCCTTATTTTTGAAATTAATTAAAACATGAGAAAAAAAATATTCCTAAAGTGAGAAATTAAAAATAGATGAAGGACGCAAAAAAAATGATATCATTAATGAAAATATTAACATGGAATACTAGAATATTAGAATAACAATAATAATGATATTTACAAAAAATAAAAATAAAAACAAATCATGTACTAATAATAGAATAGGAAAAATGATATATTTGGTAATAATAATATAAAATAATAATATGTACAAAAAATATACATATATATAGGCATATAATAAAAGTATGTAATAATAATAATATCTACAATAAAAGAAAATATTAGGAAACGTACATAAAAATATATACATAATATAAATATAATATATACAATATACACATATGATAAAAAAAACTATTAATATGTACATGTATATCTATATACACATTAAGTAAAAGTACTAATGCTAACAATATTAATAATAAATATAATAAAAGATATATATGCATATAATAGTAAGAAACGAAACATAAAGAATATATATATAGCTAAATATAATATAATAATAACAATATATAAAAATAATAGTGATAACAATATTACATATATAACATGATTAATATTTAAAGCTGAATTAAATAGCAAAATAATATGAAATCCAAGGTGAATATGAAAAATAAATGAAAAAGGACCAAAATTGGATTAAAATCAAAACTTTGGGGCTAATTTTTTAAAAAAATATAAAGGAGAAAGGACCTATAAGAACGCGCATAAAACTGTGGGGGACCAAAAATACAATTAATCCTCCCCTCAAAACATAACATAGCAAGAGGGACTAAATCGCAAAGCGCTACATACTTTAAGGCCAATTTTTGACAAAAAAATCGTTTTGAAGAGAAAAAAAAGGGAGAAAGAAGAGAGAAGAGAGGGGGGAAAGGAAATCCAGCCAAGGGGGGCCGGTCACCGGCCGATCGTCGGCCGCCGCCCGTCGCCGGCCACTGCCCACGGTGGCCGGAAAAGGTAAATTTTTTTTCTTAACAATATATGTATATATAAAGAAAGAAAGAAAAAATTTCAAAAGAAGAAATTTCGAAAGAAGAAATTTCGAAAGAAGAGGAAAAAAAAGAAAAAATGCAACATTTTTATTGATGTTTCTTTTGTGTTCAAAATTTGAAGGGATTTTTGTGTTTGTCTCCTTTTTCAATCTTTGTAAAATCCCCCCTCTTTACATGATTTTTAAATGGCTTTTTATAGCCATCTTTTACATGATTTTCTATTATTTCTTTTTCTATTTTGTAAGTGATGGTGGTAGACAATGGATATCAAAAATGGGAGGAAAAATGGGGCAAGTGGGAAAGTGGCTAGGTGGCTAGGGTTTCTTGGTTTTTTTTTTTGGGTTAGGTTTTTTTGAATTGGGTTTAATATTTAGGTTTTGTAATGGGTTTGAGTAGATGTAAATGGATCATGGGTTAAGGGTTTTAGTGGGTTTAGAGGTTTAGTTGGGTTTTGATGAAATTAGGCCTGGGCAATTTGGGCTTTTACAAATTTCATCATATTATTATTGTATAAAATAAAGTTGAGGCCAAGTATTGCTATATGTTTATGGATAGTAAGGTCTCGTAGGGCTATATTAGTTAATTTAAATTTATTTGTTTTATTAATTGATCAATAATTTTTATTTCAATTTTATCTATTTGGTGAAAGGAATAGGTTATAGATCCACCCATTTGTCTTCCTATTCTTGGTTCTTTTAATTTATTTTTATATTTTTTTGGTACTTGTTTCATTGATTTTTTGGTTTGTGTATATCCTGTATCAATCAGAGCCATTCCTTCTATTTCAAAATCTTTTATTTTTATTTTTATTTTTATTTTTATAAGTATAAAAAATTTGTGTATTTCTAAAGGGACTCTACATATTGGGATATTATGACAAAGTCTAGATCTTCAAGTATTTGTAGCTTTCTTGCCCCATTATCTCTTTACCTTTACTAGTTCCGGCGAATTTTCCATCTCCAAGGAAAATCGCTTTGATCCCCTATCAGAAAAATTCATAATTCTTCCTTTGGGGCTTCCATTCTCGCATAAAATTCTTGTCTCTGTAATTCAAATGTGGGAGAAGGTTTTTTACTAATGAATCGATATTCAAAATCATTCCATTCTAGATCCCTTTCTCAATCAAAGCATCGGATTTCTAAATTCTCACAAGGACCACCCAGAATTCCTTCCAGGGCATGTTGAATTATTTTTATAGATTTTTGTCATTTCACTGATTCAAACTAAATAACGAGCTAATGAATCTCCTTCTTTTTCCCATTGGATTTCCTAATCAAATTCGACGTAACACTCATAATGATCAACTTTCCAAAGACCACATTTGACTCTAGATGCTCATAGAATTGGGCCAGATAAACCCCAATTTGTTGCTTTTTTTCCACCAATAACACCTATCCCTTCAACTCATTCTAAAAAAAAATAAGATTTCGTGTAATAATTTTTTTATATTCAACAATTCCTATTAAAAAATAATCACAGAAATTCAAACATTTATCTATCCAGCGGTAAGGTAGATCGGCCTCTACTCCTCCGATATGAAAATAATTATGCATTATTCTCATACCGGTGGCAACTTCGAATAAATCATATACTAATTCTCTTTCTCTGAAAATATAGAAAAAGAGGGTCTGTACACCAATATCTCTCATAAAATGTCCAAGCCATAGTAGATGAGAAACTATACGACTCAACTCCAACATAATTACTCTGATATAGTTGGCCCTTTTAGGGGCTTGAATATTCCCCAATTGTTCTGGTCTGTTTACAGTTATTGCTTCCATAAACATAGTGGCTAAATAATCCAACACGTTACATAAGGAAAATATTGTATAATTGTTCGATTTTTTGCAATTTTTTCCATTCCTCTGTGTAAATAACCTAATATTGGTTTACAGTCAACAACATCTTCACCATATAGAGTAACGATGAGACGAAGAACACCATACATTGATAGGTGGTGAGGCCCCATATTGACTATCATAAGGTCTTTTCTGTAGCTGATAGATTCATAAGTTTTTTCTCTATTCATTCTTCCATGGATTGTTGAAAATGAAAAGAAGTACATCAAAATAAAAATCTAATAAATAGACTAATTCAAATTTTGTGAACTAACGATTTTTTGATTCCTAAATATCCAACTCATCAATTAATTCTTTATAATGTATTTTATTTTTCTTTGATAAATAAAAAAGAAGTTGTTGACGTTTTGTTAGAATTTTACATAGACCTCTCTGAAATTAATAGCTCTACTCCATATCTGATTCTCATTCCTTCAATCAAGCCAGCTGAGAGGAATTGAGACTTTCAATGGTCCGCTCTTCTCTCCTCGTGATCGAAGCTGACCTTAGAAGTTGGGTATTCCTTCTTAAGAGGAGTAAACCTCCCGATCTTGCTAGCTGGGGGCTCAGTCTTTCAAGATTAAATCTTTCCCCTTCTGGTCCCAGGGAATCGCTCTTATAGTAGGAGGTTTACTATGTCCCCAACTTCTCTTTATTGAGAAACTCGGTTGTGTATTATAATTATAATAAATAGATTGTACCCTAAGTGCAGATCCCAAAGAAGTAATTGGCTCTTCCTACATCCATGCATAAAGAACTAGTAAGTAGGGTCCTCGAAGCCCGCCCACCAAAGGGCTAAGTTGAGTGATTCCTCTTGTAGGGGATCATATCTAGCTATAGTATCACACAATTCTTTCATCTTCTTTTCACATTCATTCTTGGTCGTCTAGCTATAGGACCTCCAATCGTAAATATCTTCAGGTAAGGGTTGTCTGGCAGCGACCCTAAGGTTATGATCATTTCTAATAGTTTCTTCATCTTCTATATAGAAGTGATTGTCCATTCTTTGTTCCATTAGAGACATTCTTTCTTCTAATGTTTTAATTCTCTTTTTTAATACGATAATTTCTTGAGTTTTTATATTTTCTTCTTTTGGTTCTTCCCACTTATAGCTAAAATGAAGTTCTAGGCACCATCTACATATTTCAGCGCAACATGGTTTACATTTAGCTCGCAGGTATATTGTTGGACATAATTTGCATTTTATACATGGCTTATCGTTTGATCCTTTATTCTTTTCCAAATTATGCATACAAGTTAGAGGTTTTATTATTTCTACTCCTGAATACATTATTTTTATTTCTACAAAGTCAAATCCTTCAAATCCTTTTATCATTTGTATAAAATTCAATTCTTCTTGTTTGCTATTTTCACTCTCAGTGTCTTCTATTTCTTCTGAAATTATTGAATATATGGTTTCAGTATCACTTATGTTCTCTGTTACATTTATTAAATCCAAGTTTTTATTTTCTATTAGCTGAGCTTGTTTGTTGTGTATATTATGACGTTTAGGACATTGAGTTGCTATATGTCCTACTTGCCCGCATATGAAACGAGTTATTTTATCACTATATGTTTAACATGTCTTTCTCGTTGTAGATATAGTTTTCGGCCTCCTGATTTTCTTATAAAATATTTTTTTTCTTAGGTATTGATTTTCCCGCTTTATTGTAGTTTGTCCTAACTGGTCTACTTTTCTTACAGCTACATGAATTTTGGTTGGAATTACCATATTATTGAGCAGTGTATATATTTTTACAAAAAGCATATCCTCCCTTTATTTTCCTCTCGAATATCATTTCATTACATTTCTTTTCTAGGTGTTGCATTATAAAGTATGCCAAGGTTACCACATTATCCACATAAGTTCCTTTATTAGCTTGATTTACTATTTTATAATATTCTTGTATTTCTCGACCTAGAGGTCCTGGTAATTTATTTATTAGCTTATTTTGGAAATATTCATTATATATATTTTGTGACGTAGTATTGTAGTGTACGTAATCATTTAGGAAATATATAACATGTGACCAATCGTCTAGGGATAGTTGTTCTAATTTCCTTACAGCTTTTGATTGCTGATATCGAGACCCCATTGATGGGTTTGATGCAATTATTATATTACTGACTGCATTAACAAAATTATTAGGGTTTGCTCATAGTTGTATGAGTTTGCTATATTCACTCTCATGGTTACTTTTAAAGTTATCCCATATTTTTCCAAATATTTATACATTTCTTCGGAGGTGTGTTTGAAATTATGTTCCAAGTATTTTTTTTTTTATCTTTATATTTTTCCACTGTTGTATCACTTCAGGCCATAATTATGGGCTATATTTTCCAAGATTTAATAGTTGGTCTTCTTCAAATACATCTAGGGGTTGCCTTCGGTCTTTATTTTATATGGATATTTGGGCTCTCTATAGTCTGAATAGGGCCTGAGTGGTATACTTCCGTAATTATACGTGGAAGTCGAAGGTTCGTTCTTTGGTGGGTTTAGTGGAGTATTTTGAGTATTAGGGGTATCGGTTTCCACAGGTGTATCTCTAGATTGATCCATAAGTTCTTTAGGAATTATTCCTAAAAATTCTTCTATCTCATCTCTTTCTACGAAATTATTTGATTCTTTAGATTCTTTTTTTAGAGATTATTTTACAAGTATTTCTTCATGTCTAAATTCTAAATATTTCTATTACATTATCTGGTCTCTTTTTCAAGACTACTCTTTTTATATAATTCATTCTTTCTTGTTCGGGCAATGTTAGAAAGTATTCTGGTTTTTTTTCTCATATTGCTTTTATGTTTTAAAAAAAATCTTTATGGTTATAGAACTCCGCACATCTTCTAATTTTATTTTTTTTTCATTTTGGTCATCATCAATAAGTTGTATTTCTACAAATTCGTTATTAAGTTCAAAGTATGAATTAATACTTTTAGCTGACGCAAGACATTCTGTAGAAATAGAATGCTTGTGATTATATTTCCTACTAAATCTTGAAATATTTCTCCTTCCCGTGGAGTTAGTCTGGTTTTTTGTTCTTCAATTAGTTTTTTAAGGTTCCAATTTTTTCTAGCTAGCAATTCTGCTGAAAATTTTGGTGGCTTTATAACTTGTATAACATCTCTTGCATTATTGTATAAAACTATTCCTTTATTATTACTAAAACTCATTTAATGAACTACGAACATTTTATTAACTGGCGATTCGTCTATATCATGCCAAATATGGGTATAATGTTTTTTTTTTCATTTTCAACTGAAATTACAGTTTATCTGTTTTTTATTATCATAAACAACTTCTTTATGAACACTTGGTATAGCAAGATCTAAATAGTATAGAAGCTTATCGGCTTCTTTAGGATTTATATCATCTATGGCTACTAATCAATTTTTAACTCAACACTGATAAACCAATGACCACATATAGATTTTATCTTTTTAAAGTTATACATCGTGGTAGGAGATGCCTCCTCTTTAAAGAAGAGTGTGTAACTGTTATTTTTATATATTTAATAATTATTGTAATTATAGTTATAAAGTTATGATTATTTTGTAACTAACCATAAAATATGACATCATGGATTTCAAAAGTTTTAACTTTTAATTTTAGTTAAAGGTTTAATTTATTAAAAAATATTTTATACATTATAATTAAGGTGAAATTAGAAGAAATATATTAAAATTAAATAATTATATATCAATTTTATTATTTCATATTTTTAATGTTATCGTTAATTTATGGTAGATTCAATTTTGATAATGCAATTAGTAACATACTAGTTATATTTCTAAAAATTCTTTTGTTTTGATTTTATACGAATAAAAAATGCCGTCAAGCGAGGAGTTCCCAATGGGCACCAAGCGAAGATATGGAATGGCATCTTGCATCTCCCCAACAAATGTTGCATGTAAACAACACTGGGGTTATTTTACTTATCTAACTTAAAAAAATTTAATATTTATAAAAATAACACTGGTTCAAAAATATTCACCCAAATGATTTGAAATTAACAATTTTGGGAATCCAATGGCTAGCACCCTCTAGTATTTTGGCCACATGATTGTCTGATGATTGTGTCACGCTTTAAGAAAAATGATTTTTTTTTGGGACATGAATGGCCGACATTAAGGTATTTTTTTTAAACCATATCATATTGGTATTCTGAAATATCAGTATTTGAAAGAAAAAAAATTGGGTTATGGCCATCTAACGGCAGACACCAAAGTACTTTAAAAAAAATTTAGGTGCTGGCCAATAGATGATCGACACTAGCACCTTTTTTGGGTCCCAAGACAATTTTTTTTTTCCTTTTGGACACTGATGGCCAGTACCAACTTTATTAGATATATTTTTTTTGGGTTTTGGGACACTAATGGCCTGCACTAAGTATTAAAAAAATTATATCTTAATTTTGGGAATCAGATGGCCCGAACCCCTCCATTTTATATATAGGGGCTAGTTTGGGTTCTGATAATATCAATGGATAAGAAAAAAAATTTTGAGAGAGCCATCAAAATGAGAGTGTTTTGTATTGTATCATCAAATGAGTTTTTTTGTAATGGATTGCAGATGAGAGTTTTTTGTAGTGTACAATCGAATTTCGGGATTGAATTATATACTGTTATGTCAACCGTAAAGGTTATGCCATTAAGGGTTGGATAATTTTCTACGCCATAGATGGCTAACCAACATGTCCAACACAAATTGGCATTATCTACATTGCAAGAGCGTTTATTCCACAAATTATAGGTGGGGTACTGATGCAACGTAAACCTGATTCGTGCAAAAGATGACTAATTGTGAAGAAATTACTATTCAAAATTTTTGTATTATTTCTTTAAAATGTTTGTATTTTTTTTGTATCTATAAATTTAATTTAGTCGGTATTATTTGTAGTTTCAATTTTATATTTTCGTGTAATAATTTCTTAGAATGTTTGTATTTTTTGTATATAAAAATTTAATTTAGTTTGTATTATTTGTAATTTGAATTTTAAATTTTTGTGTATTGTGTATTAATTTGACCCATCTGTTTGTATTTTGTTAGGCCTGTAAATTTAATTTAGTCTGTATTGCTTGTTTGAATTTTATATTTTCGTGTATTAATATTCTAGAATGTTTGTATTTTCTTGTACGTGTAATTTTAATTTGTTGCATATTATTAATTTTTTGAATTATATATTTGTTTTATCAAATATTTTAAAGTCATTTATCCAAACAAATAATTATTTTAGAAAAATTAAATTTATATTAAAAACAAAATAATTTCAAAATAAAGTAAATATTTACGGATAAAAATCGAAATTGTTATGACCCTGGTGACGTCCCCAGCGCTAGTGTATAATGGTCTACTTGCCTACGTCGGCAATGCCTTGCACCATGCTGAGGCATTTAATAGTTGTTCAGTCCAGCCTCCGGTGTCGCGTTCGGTGTACTTAGAAAAGTAGTATAATCGTATACACCATAATCAGGAGTTAAGACGTATTGCGTGACCAGAAGTGCCGATGAAAAAATATCCTCAATGGTAGGTGTACGTACTTCCCAATCGAGCTTCAGGTGGTATGAGGACGATCCAGAGTGTGTCGAACGTTGAGGCTCGGGGTTGTCGCCAAAAATATCCTCGAATGATGAAGGAAATTGGGGCTCAAGCTCAGGCTCTGAGTGGTATGATGACAAGCCAGTTGTTTCATATCGGGGCTCAAGATCGGGGTTCAATGTAGAATGGGTATCAGTGTTCCCAAATGGCGGAACTCGATTACGGCACAGTCGTGCATTCCTCCGTTGCCATCGAGAAGATTCTCATTGTGGGTCTTCCGGGAGAAGAATATAATGACCTTGGAATATAAAGGGCTTATCGCGTGTGGTATACCATTTTGCATACTGGTGCGTAGGAGAGAACCCTTGTAACACCCCACACCCGTGCCTTATGCCAGGACGGGATATGAGGCGTTACTAAACTTAAACACATGCATTCAAACATTTTCGAGTCACCAAGACTTGATCAAATTTAAAACCTTTTCGAATTTTGTTTGAACTCCTTAATATAGACCTCCGAGGCCTCAAACATTCATTGGAAGCCATTCGGAACCAACTCGGATCCTTAAACTGACTTAATACAGATGACTCTTGAAACAGGGTACACGTCCGTGTGGAACTTGAACATGGTCGTGCTGATGGCCCGTGTGACACACACGGCTTAAGCACCTAGAGACACGTCCAGTGTCCCATACCCATATGAATTAAATTCAAAATTCGAACCTATAGGGGTTTTCACATGGCCTGACACACGCTCGTATCTACAGCCCGTGTCCCTCACACGGCCATGACATGCCCGTGTCCTAGCCCTTGTCTAAAAACTTTGACATTCTATTCCTGACATCAGCATCCAATAAGGGGTACACGGTCAAGGCACACGCCCATGGTCAGGCTATGTCTTCCACACAGCTGAGACACACAGCCGTATCTCTGCCTGTGTGTTTACTACAATGCATAATGACTTGCAAATTTTACGTGCTGGGGACACATAGCCAGCTAAACACCCATAGGGCTGACTGTGTGTCACACACGGCCAGGACACTCGCCCGTGTCTACTCGTGTGGACAAAATAAGACTATTTACCAAGCATTTTTGCCACCCTTACCTGCACTAACCAACATAACATTTAATATGACAAATCCACACAATAATAAAAAGTCTAATCGGCCACACAATACAGTATCTCATTCATGCAATTTACTCATCCATGAAAATATCAGCATTTGCATATATCAATAACAAACATTAGCCATTATCCAAGGCTTTATACAAAATGAAGGGATTCATCCCAAGCCAACACATTTGGCCAAATTAACATTGACACAAAACTCAAAAGTCTAAGCCCTATACATGCCATATTAAAAATTATAAAACTAACTATACCAAGTACTTCGGTTGATAGTGTGATCGATGCCTCTGACGTCCGATGATCCTCGAGCTAATTAGGCAACACTATAAAAAAATGGAAAGGAGAAGGAGTAAGCATAAAGCTTAGTAAATTGCATGCAAATAAATATAACAACAACTTTACCATTTATCATCATGCTCATAATACAAAAGTAGGCATAAGCACAACTTATTCATCACTATCCAATACAATTTACATAGCATATTTTGAGTTCACATCTCATACATTTCAAATAGATACTTGTACCGCTCACAACATGGTTATACTTTTCTCGTTTAACTTAAATTGTAACTCTTACCGTTAAACCATTTGGAATGCTATCGGATATGCACTAAGCTTCAAACATAGGGTATAATGTCGATGTCATGTCCCACACATGGTCTTACACTAGCTCATCCATCAAGTCGATGCCATGTCCCAGACATGGTCTTACACTGACTATCGAAATCGAGGCCGACGCCATGTCTCAGACATGGTCTTACACTAGCTCTCACATATCTGTGCCGATGCCATATCCCAGACATGGTCTTACACTACAACTCAATACGTGCCGATGCCATGTCCCAGACATGGTCTTACACTGACACATTTCATAGCCGATGCATGTCCCAGACATGTCTTGCACTAGCTCTCGCCTCAATGCCGATGCCATGTCCCAAACATAGTCTTCCACTGGCTCTCATGATGTGGCCGATACATGTCCCAGACATGTCTTGCCGATGCATGTCCCAGACATGTCTTACACTAGCACACAAATAACTCGAATGTCATGGCATGAATATCCGATTTTTTTCCTAAGGTTCAAACGGAAGTTCTACTATCTCGATATTCATCATACAAAACCATTTCCACAAACAAGAAATTTATACTATATCAATTCAAACACATATAATAACAATGTAGTTGTATTATTTACATACGACTTACCTTAGATTACAAAATGTAGACGACTAGTTCGACTTAGTCCACTTGTTTTGCTTTTTCCCGATCTAGGCCCAGATTTTATAATTCTTGATCTATAATGATAAAAATTCACAAATTTAATCATTTTATTAATCTAGGTACTCAATAATTTAAAATTTGGGCAAAAGGACTATTTTGTCCTAGACTTTTGTAAAATGACCATTTTACCCCTAGGTCCAAAAATCAAATTTATCGAACCTTTTCATATCTTAAGCCTAGCTGACCCCTTTTTACTCTCATATTAACCCAAAATTTTCATTATTTCCATATTTAACATCTAATTTTCAACTTATGTAAAATGGTCCCTAGTTAGAGTTTCCATGAAAACTACTTCACAAAAGTTGTTTATTACACACCCATAACTCATATTCTTCCATAAAATTTCAGAAAACACCATGAACACTCTCATGGTAAAACCCTAGACTTTCAACCATTTTGCAAAATGGTCCCCTTATTAGAAAGCTCATGTTACAAGGGGTCCAAAAATCATCAAGAATAACCTTCTAAATGACTTACTTGCAAGAGATATTAATAGCTGATATTTTGAACTCTCTAAACCCCCTTTTTTATGGTAAAAATCGGTGAAGAAGAAGAAATAAAAATATGAAGCCTTTTTGTTTTATTTTAGTATTATTACTAGTCAAAATAGGTCACTAAAACCTCACCTAATTTTGACTTTCTTGTCTCATGGCTGGCCAAGCAATATTGTAGGGTTTATTTGCCCTTTAAAGACCCCCAATTTATGATGCATGGCTATTTAACACCCTTATCTATCAAATTAAGACTTTTGCATTTTATGCGATTTAGTCCTTTTTCGCAATTAGGCTCCCAAACGCTAAAATTTTTTCACCAAATTTTTCATGCACTAATATAAACATTCTATAACTCTAAAATAATAATAAAATATTTTCTCTAACTTCGAATTGGTGATCTTGAAACCACTATTTCAACTATGCCCAAAATCGGGTCGTTATAATTCTTCTCCTTAGGGATTTTCGTCCCCGAAAATCTTACCGATAAATAGATTCGGGTATTGGTCTCTCACGGTATCCTCGGGTTCCTATGTTGCTTCTTCGACTACATGTCTATGCCATAATACTTTAACAAGTGCAATACTCTTATTCCTCAATTGTTTTACTTTTCGAGCTAAAATTTTAACCGGCTATTTGCCATAAGTCATGTCCGAGCTAATCTCAACCTCTGTCAGTGATATCACATATGAGGGGTCCAAACGGTAGCGACGTAACATAGACACATGGGATACATTGTGTATATTTTCTAACTCTGATGGCAATGTTAATCGGTATGCTACCAGTCCAATTCTCTCAATCACCTCGTAAGGTCCAATAAACCATGGACTTAATTTGCTTTTCCTTCCGAATCAGAGAACCTTCTTCCACAAGGATACTTTCAAAAACACTTTATCCCCAACTTGAAACTCGATCTCTTTCCGTTTCAAATCCGCATAGGATTTCTGTCTATCTGAAGTGGTCTTCAAACAGTTGTGAATCACCTTAACTTTCTCTTCGGTCTTTTTAACTAAGTCAACCCCGTGTATCTGATTCTCTTTCAGCTCGGTCCAATACAAGGGTGTTCGACACTTACGCCCATACAAAGCCTCATAAGGCACCATTTTCAAACTTGACTGATAACTATTGTTGTAGGCGAATTCGACCAGCTGTAAATACCTTTCCCAACTGTCTTGAAACTCGAGAACACAACACCGTAACATGTCTTCTAATATCTGAATCACCCTTTCTAACTGATAGCCGGTTTGGGGGTGAAAAGCCGTGTTAAAATTCAATTTCGTCCCCAATGCCTCTTGCAACTTCCTCCAAAACCGCGAGGTAAACCTCAGATTTCTATCCAAAATAATCGACAAAGGTAATCCATGAAGTCTCACGATCTTGAAAACATACAATTCAACCAATTTCTTGAGGGAATAATCGGTACACACCGGTATAAAATGTGTCGTTTTTGTAAGCCTATCAACAACGACCCAAATGGAATCCTTTTTTCTTGGCATCAACAGCAACCTAGATACAAAATCCATGGTTACACGGTCCCATTTCCACTCGGGAACCATCACAGGTTGAAGTAAACCCGAAGGTACTTAGTGTTCAGCTTTTACTTGTTGACAAATTAGACACTTAGAAATGAACTCTGAAATGTCTCTTTTCATTCCCGACCACCAATACATTTTCTTCAAGTCATTGTACATTTTTACACTACCTGGGTGGATATACAAACAACCACTATGTGCCTCTCATAAAATCTTCTGAATGAGCTCATTATCCTTGGGCACACAAATTCTATCTTGGTACATTATACAATTGTCGGTGCCAATACTAAACTCTGATTCATTTCCCGTCTCACAATGAGCCATTTTAGCTTGTAAGTCCTTATCACCTTTCTCAGTCTCACAAATCTCTTGGAGGAACATAGGTCTAGCTCTTATCTCGGCTAGAATCGAGCCATCATCAATCACGGACAACTGAGAATTCATAGCCCTCAAGGCGAACAATGATTTCCTACTCAATGCATCGACTACTACATTAGCCTTTCCGGGGTGGTAGTCAATCACCAACTCTTCATCCTTAATCAGCTCTAGCCACCTTCATTACCATAAATTCAACTCTTTCTGAGTCATCAAATACTTGAGGCTTTTATGATCGGTGAACACTCGGCATCTCTCACCATACAAATGGTGTCTCCAAATTTTTAATGCAAACACGATGGCTGTTAGCTCCAAATCATGGGTTGGATAATTCTTCTCGTATGGCTTTAGTTGTCTCGAGGCATAGGCTATTACCTTGCTTTCTTGCATAAGCACGTATCCTAACCCATTCAAGGATGTATCACTATACACCATAAACTCTTTTCCCGGTTCTGCTTGCACTAAAACTAAGGCTTCGGTCAACAAAGCTTTTAGTTTCTATAACAACCTTGACATCCTTTTGTAACAACTTTGTCATCGGAGTAGCTATCATCGACAATCCTTTAAAAAACCGTCTGTAGTACCCAGCTAAGCCCAGAAAGCTTTTGATTTCTGACACATTCTTCAGTGGTTTCCACTCAACAATAGCCGAGATCTTGCTTGGGTCAACTCTAGTTTCATCTTCCGACACGATATGTCCTAGGAATTCTACTTCTTTAAGCCAAAATTCACTCTTACTGAACTTGACATATAACTGCTTATCTCTCAAGGTTTGTAAAACCGTTCTTAGATGCTTCGCGTGTTCACTCTCATCACGTGAGTAAATCAGTTTGTCGTCGATAAAGACCACTACGAACTTATCCAAATACGACCAAAAAAAGCAGTTCATCAAATCCAAAAACACCATAGGGGCATTTGTTAAACCGAATGGCATAACAAGAAACTCGTAGTGCCCATACCTTATCCTAAATGCGGTTTTCGATACATCTTATTCTTTAACCCTTACCTGATAGTAGCTAGACCTTAAGTCGATCTTAGAAAACATGGTGGCTCCCTTCAACTGATCGAAAAAATCATTGATCTGTGGCAAGGGATAGTTGTTCTTCACAGTCACTTTGTTGAGCTGTTTGTAGTCTATACATAACCTCATCGACCTGTTTTTCTTCTTCACAAAAAGTATCAGAGCACTCTACGGGGAAAAACTCGGTCTCACAAAACCCTTGTCAATTAACTCTTGTAGTTGAACTTTCAACTCCTTCAACTACGTAGGAGTCATCCTATACGGAGCCATCGAGATCAGTGCCGTACCGGGGACTAACTCGATTCCAAACTCAACTTCCCTAACTGGGGGCAATCTGAGTAATTTCTCTGGAAACACGTCTGTAAACTCACATACCACTAGTACCGATTCAATCTTTGACTTAGACATTTGAGTATTCAGCACAAAAGCGAGATAAGCTTCACACCCTTTTCTCAAATATCTCTCCGCAGTCATAAACGATATCACTACATGTAAGTCATCTGATTCATTTGGTTCAACCGGAAGAATGCTCCCGTATTCACATTCCGACTCAATAGATTTCTTTCCATAGTCCACTACAACACAATGAGAATTTAACCAATCCATTCCAAGGATTACATCGAATTCATCAAACGGAAACAATATGAGGTTAGCCGGAAAACTATAACCCTTAATTGTCAAGGGTCAATTTCTACATACTTGGTTAACTAACATATGCTTGCCTAACGGGTTAGACACTTTTACTACAAATTTTGTAGACTCGACTGGCATATTCATACTGGATACTAATTTCATGTAAACATAAGAATGGACCCCAGATCAATTAAAGTAACAACAGAAATATCATAAAGAGAAAAGGTACCTGTAATCACATCTGGTGAAGATGCCTCTTTGCGAGCACGAATGGCATAAGTTCTTGTAGGCGCTCGGCCCTCAGACCTCACAGCTGAGTCTCTAGGAGCATCTCTACTGCTAGCCCCACTACTCAGGTTCTTCAATGGTCTACCCCTCGAAGGAGCACTATTCGCCCTCATATCTTGATTTTTCTCTTTGTCATCTAATTCAGGGAAGTTACGAATGAAATGGTCTAGTGATCAACATTTGAAGCAACCCCTCTCATTCCCTCGACACTTGACAAAATGACGCCTACCATATTGTGAACACTCTGGCCTATTTGGCTGAGCACTACTAACACTAGCGATAGAAGTGGTTTGAGCTAAGACGTCGTGTGCTGCTTGTTCTTGCTCTTGCTCGAGAACCCCAATGACGCATTTGATCTGGTAGGAAACTCTCTTGATCTCTTAGATGAGGTCTGCTGTGATTTTCCCATCTGTCTTTCTCTTGAGTCTCGGGATTTGATGTCAGCTTTTCTTTTCTCTTCGGCCAAGTCCTCGGCCTTACGTGCTCTCTTCTCGAGCACCACAAGTTCCTTCAATTCTAATATGCCAACTAATAGACGGATATCTTCGTTTAGACCATCTTCAAACCTCTTACACATGATGGCTTCTGTAGATACGCACTCCCGTGCATATTTGCTGAGTCTCACAAACTCACGCTCATACTTCGTCACTGTCTTATGGCCTTGCTTCAGCTCTAAAAATTCTTTCCTTTTCTGGTCTATAAACCTCTGGATATTGTACTTCTTTCAAAACTCTTCCAGGAAGAATTCCCAAGTTATCCTCTCTCGGTGCAACGGACACGAAAGTATTCCACTATTGGTAGGTCGAGTCTGGTAGGAGTGACATTGCACACTTCACACACTCCTCAAGCGTGCAAAGGTAGCTCATCAAATACCCTAATGGTATTTTCTAGCCAAAACTCTGCTCTCTCCGGGTCATCATCAATATTCGTTTGGAATTCCTCGACCCCTTATTTACGAATTCTGTCTACTAGAGGTTTCTCTCCTAGCCATCTCTACTCATTGAAGAGCTATATGAATTGGTTGAGGAATTGGGGAAGGTGGGTAAGGTAGAGTATTGGAATTCGCACGAACGAACTCCGAATACCACGCATCCGTCAAGTAAAGGTAAGTTTCTCTAGCTCCTCTGCCCTGACTCATTGTCACGAGCCCACTATCTACTGGCGCGGTCCCTTCAGCGGGAGCCGGCGTATTACTCTCCACATCATCTGCTGTAGCTACGTCAGGATCCATTTACTATATAAATAAAAACACAATTTATCTCGTCATGGGTCGTCACACTATCAATATACAATTATGGCATGTATAGCTAGAATTGTACTCACACTAGGTTAGTCCTAGAACCGACTAAAACATAGTTCTGATACCACTTAATGTAACACCCCACACCCGTGCCCTATGCCAGGACGGGATATGAGGTGTTACTATACTTAAACATATGCATTCAAACATTTTCGAGGCAGTAAGATTTGATCAAATTTAAAACTTTTTCGAACTTTATTTAAACTCTTTAATATGGGCCTACGAGGCCTCAAACATTCATTAGAAGCCATTCGAAACAAACTCGAGTACTTAAACTGACTTAATATAGATGACCCTTGAAACAGGGTACATGCCCGTGTGGAAGGGCAACACGCCCGTGTGGAAGGGAACACGCCCGTGTGAATTAAATGCTAAATTCAAACCTACAAGGGTTTTCACACGGCCTGACATAAGCCTGTGTCTATAGCCTGTGTCCCTCACACGGCCATGACACGCCCATGTCCTATCCCGTGTCTAAAAACCTTGACATTCTACTTCCGAGGTTAGCATCCAATAAGGGGCACACGGCCAAGGCACACGCCCATGGCCAGAGGCCGTGTCCTCCACACGGCTGAGACACACGGTCGTGTCTCTACCCGTATATTTACTACCATACATACTGACTTACAAATTTTACGTGTCGGGGACACACGGACGGATAACACGCCCATGGGGCTAACCGTGTGTCTACCCATGTGGACAAAATAAGGTTATTTAACAAGCCTTTTTTCCACCCTTACTGGCACTAACCTACATAACATCTAACATGACAAATCCACACAACAATACAAATTTTAATCGGTCACACAAGGCATTATCTTATTCATGCAATTTACTCATCCATGAAAATATCATCATTTACATATATCAATAACAAACATTAGCCATTATCCAAGGCTTTATACAAAATGAAGGGATTCATCCCAAGCCAACACATTTGGCCAAATTAACATTGACACAAAACTCAAAAGTCTAAGCCCCATACATGCCATATTAAAAATAATAAAACTAACAATACCAAGTGCTTCAGTTGATAGTATGATCGATGCCTCCGATGTCTGATGATCCTCGAGCTAATTAGGCAGAACTATAAGAAAATAGAAAGGAGAAGGAGTAAACATAAAGCTTAGTAAGTTGTATGCAAATAAATATAACAACAACTTTACCATTCATCATCATGCTCATAATACAAAAGTAGGCATAAGCACAACTTACTCATCACTATCCAATACAATTTACATAGCATATTTTGAGCTCACATCTCATACATTTCAAATTGGTACCTGTACCACCCACAACATGGTTATACTTTTCTCGTTTAACTTAAACTATAATTCTCACCGTTGAACCATTTGGAATGCTATCGGATATTCACTAAGCCTCAAACATAGGGTATAATGCCGATGCCATGTCCAAGACATGGTCTTACACTGGCTCATCTATCGAGTCGATGCCATGTCCTAGACATAGTCTTACACTGACTATCGAAATCGAGGCCGACACCATGTCTCAGACATGGTCTTACATTAGCTCTCACATATCCGTGTCGATGCAATGTCCCAGACATGGTCTTACATTGACACCTCAATACGTGTTGAAGCCATGTCCAGACATAGTCTTACACTACCACATCTTGTAGCCGATGCATGTCCCAGACATGTCTTACACTGGCTTACATCTCGAGGCCGATGCATGTCCCAGACATGTCTTACACTGGCTTAAATCTCGAGGCCGATGCATGTCCCAGATATGTCTTATACTAGTTCTCGTCTCAATGCCGATGTCATGTCCCAGACATGGTCTTACACTGTGTCTCATAATGTGGCCGATGCATGTCCCAGACATGTCTTACACTAGCAGACAAATAACCTGAATGTCATGGTATGAATATCTTATTTATTTCCTAAGGTTCAAACGGGAGTTCTCCTATCTCGATATTCATCATACAGAATCATTTCCACAAACAAGTAGTTTATGCTATATCAATTCAAACATATATAATAACAATATAGTTGTATTATTTACATATGACTTACCTTGGATTACAAAATGTAGACGACTAGTTCGGTTTAGTCCATTTGTTTTGCTTTTTTTCGGTTTAGGCCCAGATTTTTTAATTCTTAATCTATATTAATAAAAATTCACAAATTTAATCACTTTATTAATATAGGTACTCAACAATTTAAAAATTGGGCAAAATTGACTTCTTTAGACTTTTACAAAATGACCATTTTACCCCTAGGTCCGAAAATTGATTTTTATCGAATCTCTTCATATCTTAAGCCTAGCCGACCCCTTTTTACTCTCATAGAAACCCAAAATTTTCATTATTTCTCACATTTATCATCTAATTTTTAACTTATGCAAAATGGCCCCTAGTTAGGGTTTCCATGAAAACTACTTCACAAAAGTTGTTTATTACACACCCATAACTCATATTCTTCCATAAAATTTCAGAAAACACCATGAACACTCTCATGGTAAAACCCTAGACTTTCAATCATTTTGCAAAATAGTCCCCTTATTAGAAAGCTCATGTTACAAGGGGTCCAAAAATACAAAAATAATCAAGAATAACCTTCTAAATGACTTACTTGCAAGAGATATTAATGGCGATATTTTGAACTCTCTAAACCTCCTTTTTGATGCAAAAATTAGTGAATAAGAAGAAATAAAAAGATGAAGCATTTTTGTTTTATTTTGATATTATTACTAGTCAAAATAGGTCACTAAAACCTCACCTAATTTTGACTTTCTTGTCTCATGGCCGGCCAAGCACTATTGTAAGGATTAGTGGTCTCGAAATTATTGTTCTGACTGGGCCTAAAATCGGGCCCTTACAACCCTCCCTCTAAGACATACAAGGGAGGGTGCCTCAAATATCGATCATTCCACAGAAAGATATACGATTTATGTTTTTCTGTCTAATTTATTGCATCCTAACCCGAACACTTTTTGTCCATTCTGTGGACTTTTTTGATGTCGATGGTACCCGACCTCTATCGTGCCACTCCACCATATGGAAATGAATCAACGGAACATTTGACATGAATAGTTGTTGCTACTCGCTAACCCATGATGGTATGAGTGCCACGGTTTTCTTCCTCAACATATGGCATTCATAGAAATCGCAAAACATAGACAACACGTTATTAGTTTATTTTTATTTTTTTGTGGGAATTATTGTATTTAAAAAAGAAATATTTAGAAGCGTATTTTATGCCATCCCCAGAATGAGTCTCGATCATTATATGGTACACAGGTACGATGAATGATCGCTCAATTCCTGGTACAGTCGCCCATCTAAAAAAAGAATAAATATTTTTATTATTTTTTATGAAAAAACGAGTATACTATATTATACAATTAAAAAATAGAAGGTAAAATCAAATTATCAATTTACCTATTCACGAGTGGCGACACACAAATTGGTAGCTCACTAATGCAAGAAATGGCATTCGATATAATGCCCAAGATTGCAATAGAAGGCAGCAACCATTCATGGTCTTGGTAGATGACTTTGTCATTCGACAAAGCTCGCGGTATAAGCATGCTAATGCTGTAAAGCCCTAACTAAATCTTTCAGCTTGCTCGAGGTCCTCTAGTAAGGGGAGGCACATGATGTGGACTTTGTTTTTATTAACGTCTGGGAACAGTATCCCACCTATAAGTTGCAGAATAAACGATATTGCAGTGTAGATAATGTCCATCTACATTGGACTGCTCGGTAGATATTGGAAGTTTTCTCTTAACCAGGTAAATTTAATACTAATTTAATACTAGTTAATCTTCTTTCCTCATCGTTAAGGGGCACTCTTCCAAGTAACCGCTCGCAAGTGTCCTACGGATGGAGCACTTTTCCAAGCTCAGTCACTGCTTCGCCATTAATAGATAGCCCCAGTTGGACTACTACGTCTTGCAGTTTAATAGTAACCTCCCACCACAGGAGGTGGAACGTGTGTCTCTGGGCGCTATCTTTCAACTAAAGCTGATATTAAATCTGCTCGTAGCTTAGGTATTTAAATGTAAGCGACTACCCCAAAACCCATGACGTTCAAATACGACAAAACTCTTCGATCGGGTAAATAATTAGAATCATGCAACCAGGGTCTCACAATCCGATACTGATCTTGCATTTATAGTAAATATAAAATGTTATATTTCTCGTTTAAAAAATAATTTATCATAGTATTTCAAATTCAACGGCACATTTTTTTTCCTGTTTACCTTATTCACATTTTTAGCAATGTGGTTGACGTCATTTAAAAGAATATTAGGATTAGCATCTATGAAATGAAAGTTGAAATGAATATGAAATGAAAATAAAATATAAATTGAAATGAAAAAAATAAATAAATTGAAATAAGACAAAAAATTAATATGAAAAAAATAAATTTTTATGGAAAAAAATTAAATGAAATAAAATGTGAAACAAAAATGAAATGAAATGAAATGAAAATGAAAATGAAGATGAAGTGAAATGAAAATGAAATTTGAAATAAATAAAAAATTGTCAAGACATATCATGACAGGGCTATGTCAGGCCTGCGTTAGGCCTATCAAAATGGTGGTTGTTACCAGTCAAAGCCCAAGTGGCAGGTAGCCTTTGAATGGCCGGAACTGGTAGGCTAGGCTTGCTCTGACATGACCCGACAAGTCAGGGCATTAGGATCCATCGAGTGGTCAACGATGAATGACGGTGATCAGTGGTGACCGAAGATGATTGGAGGTGATCGGCAGTCAACGGTCGATAGTGAACGGCGGCGGTTGGCAATAAGAAAAAATTATTGGCGGTGGTGATCGGGTTTTGGGTTGAAGTATGTCATTTATAGTAGGAGACTATAGTAGCTGACCAAAGGTAAAAGTGGAAAAAAAGAAAAAAATTATTTGTAGGCGCTGACCCGCCTGGTCATGTCAGAGCAGGCCTAGCCTAGTAGTGCCGGCCATTCAAAGGCCACCTGCCACCTGGGCTTTAACTGGTAACAGCTAATTAGTGGCCCGTTTTAACAGGCTTGATATAGCCCTATCATGATATGTCTTGTCAATTTTTTTATTTCATTTAAATTTATTTTTTTATCATTTTAATTTTTTGTCTCATTTCATTTTTTTTCATTTCATATTTATTTCAACTTTCATTTCATTTTAGATTCATTTCAAATTACATTTCATTTCATATTCATTTCAAATTTCATTTCATTTCAATTTATTCTTTTTCCATATTCATTTTTTTCTCATTTCAATTTATTTTTTTCATTTCAATTTATATTTTAATTTCATTTTATTTCAAAATTTTAAATTTCATTTAAATTCAAATTTTTTTCAAATCAAAGTTTTAGGCCTTGATCCGTTAGGTCACGTCAAAGCAGGCCTAGCCTGTTAGTGCCAGCCATTCAAAGGCCGCCTACCACCTAGGCTTTGACTGGTGCCAGCCAATTGATGGCTCATTTTGACAAGCCTATCATGATATGTCTTGTCAATTTTTTTTCATTTCAATTTATATTTTCAGTTTATTTCATTTTCATTTCACATTTCACATTTCACATTTCACGTTTCATTTCATTTAAATTTTTTTTCTCATTTCAATTTATTTTTTTATTTAAATTTATTTTTTCTCATTTCATTTAATTTGCGTGTATTTTTCGTATAACCAGGTTTTGTCCACCTGCACAATCGGCTTGCAGTGAGGGAAGACCCTAACACACGGCTCGAACGTAAAAAAAATTAGTGAAAAACTTGTTTCCCTGATTGTATCTCCTCATCCAGGCCTTTATATTGCAGTGTTAGCAAATCAGTCACTGTCCCTAGCACAAATTCTAGCATCACCATTTGCTTCGTCCACCATGCCTTTCGGTACGACACTTTGTACTTGAATAAAGCTTACATATCCGCAATAAAGACCGACACCTAAATGGTGGGCAACTCTTTCTCCAAAGGAATGATGTAGTTGCATATGGTTTTTGCATCTAACTTTCGATGGTCTTGTGACATACAAGTAGACGTGTATGTGTGTGGTCCTTCATTTTCCTTATCATCTACATCTGAGTCCGCTACATTAACGCAGCTCGAACACGCTAGTTACACCCACTTGAGGCTTTCCAGCATTCTCTAATGTACAAAGATTGTGTCGACTTCTTCATTTTATAGTCCACACCTAACTCCAAGCTAAATTATTTTATTGCATGTAGGCAGTCTTTCTTATTATCGAATTGTTGTCATACGAACAACTCTTCATCGTCGAATTCTTCATCAAGTAGGTAAGCTGACATAATGTTTGTATATTCCAAGAACTCGCGTACAAGAGCCGCATCAAGATCTACATCGGTCATGAAGGACCCTGGATTATTCCTTATAATTATACCGGAGCCCTTGTTCCTGGCCAAATAGGAGTTTACATTTTCACCCTCCACCGGGAACTCCTCGTTTATGTCTTTAGGGATGTCATCCAAATTGGAGTCACTGAAATCATCGTTAGGATCACAGTGGGACTGATCATCATTATCGGACCATTCATCACCATCTTTTATGGTGGCCAACACCTCTGGATGGATCTCTAAACTAATACACAAGTTTGGGATGTTATACGAATATCCACTGATGTTTGGATTTTCGGAAGTTGGCATTGACCCTCCACAACCAACTGATCTTCCCAGTAGACGTTAAGATCAAAATCAATTCCAGAACGTTGGCTTGGAATTACAACCTGAATGGGATCCGGTTTAGCTATCACCGTGAACAACTCAACTGATCTAGGATTATCCATCTCAGGGGGCAATAAATTGCTATCATTGTCCGCAGATCATCATCATCTTTAAGCTCCATTTTCGAGAACTTGAGTAGATCTATTGAAACCAGAAATTTGTAAAACAATCTCAGCCTTTGCTTCCCGCAACGGTAGCTATCTTTGTACTGATTTTTCTCTTTAAATCCACCAGCAAAACACACTTGTTGAATCTCATTCCTATTTCTTTTCCGACTTTGAAAGATACAACATTCTTCAGTTGTATTTATCATTTCTCCATCGAAATGAACATAAACAAAAAAAAATGGGAACTCATCTTCAAAAAATTTTGCTTCCTTCTCAACAAAGAAAAAAACTGATATTTTTAATCTCAATTTTCAACTAATAAAAGCAAACAAAAAATTAATTGGAAGACAAAACACCTATATATATATCTGATAAAGTTGGTGCCTACCATTAATGTCCCAAAACCATTTTTTTAATCTGATAAAGTTGGTGCCAGCCATCAATGTCCCCAAAAAAATTCAAGACGCGAAAAAAGTGATGTCGGCTATCAGTGTCCCAAAGGAAAAAAAATTGTTTTTGGACACAAAAAAGGTGCTGGTGCTAGCCATCTATTAACCAGCACCCAAAAAAAATTTTTTAAAGTACTCTGGTGCTGGCCATTAGATGACCATAACCCAATTTTTTTTTCTTCAAATATTGGTATTTCAGTATTTCAGTATAATATGGTTAAAAAAATACCCTGATGCCGACAATTCATGTCCCAAAATCAAAATAATCATTTTTTTAAAACCTGACACAATCATCAGGCAATCATAGGGTCAAAATACTAGGGGATGCCAGCCATTAGGTTCTCAAAACTCAAATTTATTGTTCATTTCAGATCATTTGGGTGAATATTTTTGAACCAAGATCATTTTTATAAATATTAATTTTTTTTAGGTTAAATGGATAAAATAGCCACACATTGCTACCCGACAATGCTGCACCATGCCTAAATGTAACCAGTGTATGATATTTTATATGGTTTTTTTAATTTATCAATAAAATTATATAATAATATAAGCGTGTGAGTTATCAGTCTTTTTTATTATTATTAGTAAATATTATGGGAGAAAAAACAAATTTTTATCCTCATTAAAAGAAGATGATTGTAGACACCTAATTCTTCCCAAGGGTTGTGATTCAGATTGGATGATTTTACATTCATAATTATCTCAATTTTCAATTTAAATTGTGGTATATTTAATTTTAAAATCACAGCTTTAATTGAAGGGAAATTTATCTTTTTTTCTTGAAAATTTGGAGTTTTGAGTTAAATTGAATTAGAATCGCAATAAAATTGAAATTAAATTAGCTTAATTTTTTAAAATTTGAAATGGTAGGATAGATATTCGAATATCGAGGGTTAAAAAGGAAAATTAAAAATAAGAATAATTAAAAGAGTAAAATTCGAATAAATTTTATTTTGTAGAAAACTATATTTCTTTAGGTTTAGAACTATAATTTCTGAAAACTCAATTTGTTTCCTTCTAAGCTCAAATTAAATTTAAGGTCACCCAAATTGTTTTTATAACCAATTCAAGGCCCAAATAAGCTTGCGGCCTAGTTTATTTTCATTTTTTATTCTGGACCCTTCTAAACAGCAGCCCATTTATTTTAAAAAAAAAGATAGCTCAAGCTTGTAAATCCAAATACAGGCCCAAACTTGAGAGCTGGCCCTTTTCTTTTTCTTATGGGTGGTATCTTCTATAGACACCTTGAGTGCCTCGACTTGAATGTTACTGAGTTAATCTCTATTCGCACAGCTTTGAAACTCTTCTTGAATCTGTTTGGATCAATTCAGTCTCTTTATTGATTGAGTCAGACTCTGTGACTGCTCTTTCATGGGTCCAGGATAGAGGTAATCGACCTTGGAGGCTTTGGAAGTTCTTTAATTGTAACACCCCAAACCCGGCCCAGACGTTATGGTCGAATCTAACGTGCCACATTGGAGTTGAAAACCCATGTTCCGTTTTAGTGTTTAAAAAAAACCATATATCTTGTTGAGTTAACAAAGTGAATGGAAGCTGGGCACCAGGTAGGTATCCGAGACAGAGGAGGTGAGCCATGAAGGCTGCTTAAGTACCAAGCTCTTCAGTTGGATCCAATCCTAGACATGCCCACAACCATTGCCACACTTTGTTATATCGAGTTTAAATTTGTTTAAGCGGACCTCTTTAATAAATCAAATAATCGTGGTGTTGTGATATTTTGAAATCAAGTATCGTTTTGAAATCACGTCCTAAGTCTAGCCCATTTGAATAATTATCAACCAATTTTAAAGTTATTAAAAATAAAATAATCCCGAAAAGAAGTAAAAGAAAAGTTAAAATGGCCTTATTACAACCCAAGAATAAATAATAATTAAAGGAAATTTAAAGAAAACCAATGCTTATTTAAAAGCCTAAAGCCGATCACCGTGGCCACTCTGAATCCCCTCCGGCTCCAAGTCCCCACATCAAGGCTCACCTGCAAGGTTAAGGAAAGGGGGTGAGTTTGGAAACTTAGTGTGCAACAAGCCCCTTTCAGAGCCCAAAACAATATCAGCCTGCTAGGCCTTAGCCCAAGTCCAATCTCAATATGTATATACTGGGCCGTAGCCTTTTCATAAATCATATAACTGGGTCGAAGCCTTTTACTGTAAACGGTATGGCCCATAGGCCCATTTCAATATCACATGTATCATCAAAGGAAAAACAAATGAATGCAAGCCCATTTGGGGAGACTACTCGACCCACCATCCGCTACTCTCCACCCGTACCAACCAACACACCATGTGGGGAATAACTCAACCCACCCAACCATAACTCTCCACTGGCAGCATAGCTGCTTTATCAAATAACTGGAGGCCTAGCCTCTTTTAATAACTGGGGCAAAAGCCCTTTTAATAACTGGGGCATAAGCCCTTTTAATAACGGGGGCATAAGCCATTTTAGTAACTGGGGCATAAGCCCTTTTGATAACTGGGGCATAAGCCCTTTTGCACTTCCTCCATCCATATAAAAACCCAACCCAATGCATTTATGAATACATCATGTGCATATCATACATATCATGTACATATCATACATGTCATGTGCATATCATACATACCATGTTTATCAAAATCCCATGTATTAAATTCATATATAAACCCTAGGGGTATAATGGTCATTTTTACCTAGGGCAAAACGGTCATTTTCATATTATAAGGGTAATCCTGTAATTTTACCAAAAATTGGGGTTTCCATGTTCATTAACGGTTACTAACAATTCATGGGTGCAAACAGTGATTCTGGCCCATTTTTAGCGAAATCGAGTTATTGGGCCTAAAACCCCTAATGGGCCCTACATAGCCGATTTTTTCATCTAGGCCCATTTAGCCTATATTCCATAACGGTTTTATCAGTCTCAATGCGAAATTTAATAGGTTTTCATTTTCCACCAATTTTACCCAAATGGGCCCGAAAGCCCATTAGGCCCTACTTCAGCCCCTCGAGGCCCAACTTACCGTGAAAGCCAAAAATCACGCTCTTCCCGTTTCCAATGTTTCCGATTATCATCTCAATGAATCTACCTAAATAATGAGCGTTTGCTTGCTCACACGTCCTCGAAATGCCAGAATTTTGGCATTTCGGCTTTTCAGCATTTATCGCTTTAAGCTATGAAAAAAGGGTTCGTTACACACCTGTTTCGCGATATTCCTCGACGAGATCTCTTGCACGATTTCTCCTATAATCAACCATTAATAAATCAACTCACAATAATTGAACCAAATTAAGAACCATCTAATATTAACACTTACACATTCGGCCACCATCCATAATGGCCTTAGGCACCTTACCTTTGCCGAGATTTATGACGAGATCTAGCCACTCCGGTGATCCAAGCTAATCCAAATCGACACTACGCCTTGCTGCTCCTCCACTATAGAAACCATAAAAATATTAAAAGAAGAACCCCATAAAGTCTATACCCATATTCGGCCACCTCCGTAAACTACAGGGGTTTCAGCTTTTCTTAACCTCCATAATACCGAATTGATTAAAGCTACGAGCACTTACCAAGGTTCACCTACCCAAATGGTTCCAATCTCGTGTCAACTCCGATTCAACGCAGTCCCGACTTCAAAACACTAGCAAAAATTGCACCACAAGGATCCTAAGAATCGGTCACCAAGTCACCCAAGGATGCTGTGCTTTCGGCTTTTGGATCACTGAAGAAGAAGTGGTTATGGACCAAAAAGGCTGTTGACAAAAGAGTTGAAAGGCTTCTGACATAACATGAATCAGCTAAAAGGAAAAAAGAACAAGTGTATACCTTTATGGAGAAATGGACTTCCTTTGCCTCCTTCGGGATTTGGCTTGTTGCTATTCGGTTAGCAATGAAAAGAAGGATGAGTTCGGCTTTTACTATAAATGAAAGAGAGGAAGAATGGGGGTAAAGAGTTTATGGACGAAATAATGGAAGAGAAAATAGAGGAATTGCTTAAGAAAAATCGGCACAAGTGGGAAGAAAAAAAGAAAACAAAAGAGGAAAATGCCACCCTAAAACCCAATAGCCGAATTAACACTAACCTTCCCCCTTGGCCGGCCATCACTTCCCCCATTTCAAATCTCCTAAAATCTCTCCTAGATACGCTCCCTCTTATCTCTCCATCATCCCTAAAATCTTTCCCTTTATCACTCCTTAATCCATGCACTTGACTAATTCAAACTCCTCCAACAGAATCCACCTGGGTTCCATCACTTACCCTTCCTGCTTATAAAAATAAATAACCTTATTTGCTAACACAGGGAATCTATCCCATGTCTTCCCCTATGCTCCACACACCACCTTTTTAGGAGCTTAGTGGCGTCACCCTTGCCACTTTACTACAGCTCTTTTTGTGATACATTTCTCCCACAACTTTACATAAGGTCACCTAGCGAGAACCCCTAACTCTTAAGTCCAAATTTTGAAAATTCTATCGGGTTTTGGCCAACACATGGGCCTTCCATAAGCCCATTTACATACTCAAATTATGAATTCCATAATCACATACCAAATTTTAGAAACTTACTTAAAATATCAAGAATCGCGAAAAACCCGAAAATCAAGATGTTACATTAATGACATTGATGGTCTTATTGATCGCTGCCTGCAGGTTTCGTTTGTTCACACCATGAGGAGGCCTATTCTATTGTTGATTTTTTTTCCAAGAAGGGTGTTACCTCAGACCAATTCTTTGTTGCTTGGTTGTAATCTGTCAAGGCGTTTTCTCTTGCTTGGCTTCTTTCTGTTTTCTCTTTGCATTTTGAACTTTTTCTTTTTTAATCTCTTAAATGAGCAAAAAAATTTGACTGTTCCACTTTTTTACTTTATTATTTTAACGGCATGGATATTATTATAAAAATTATTTCCAGATAAATTATATATGAAAATATCTAAATTTAAAAAGTAAAAAAACCTGAATTAAACCCTTAAAAAAATCTAATAACCCCACCCGTAAACCAATGTTTGTTGAATAGGATCAAGTTTTGATATCTTTTTTACCCTTTTAAGCCTAAGATCTATAATTTCTTCTTTCGCATGCAAAACATTAATTATATTTTGATATGGAAATTGATGATCCATGATGAAGAAGTTGAATCCCACTTGCAAGGTCGTAAATCCGTGCCATTAATGATTTAATATTTTGAATTATAAAAAAAGATATAATAATGTAATATTTTGTATTGTCTGACCTCAATTCTCACCTATGTTTATTGAGTTAATCATGTCAAATACTAGAAAACAAATCTGAAAAAGCTAAAAAGATTACAGGGACCCATCAAATATAATTATCGGATAATGTAAATGGGACCATGCAGGGCGGCAGGCGTGAATCCCTGATTCGATCTCATATTTGAAGCTGTCTATAATAAAGACTAGATTATGGTTAAAGGTGTTTTATACATATCTAGGGTTTGACAAACTGCTTTATCTTGTTTCCATTAAAATATTTATTTCTTTGCCTGTTTATTCTTCCCTGTTGGTGTTGGAATGCAATGCTAGTATTCCATGTATGATGGCAAAGCACAGTTCCCCACCTGTACTTTCACCTTCTTGAACTAAGCCCCCTGCTCATCTTATTTCATTTTGATTTTGTAGTTTGCTCAGTTCAATTTTGGGTTATGTTTCAATGACTCAGTTTCTCTGGTTTTACCTCTTTTATAGATTTAAAAGCCTCGTAGTATATAAATATTGACAAATAGCTTTCGATCTTGTAATCGTTTGCTCAATCATCGGTCTACATAATTGATATTCATGGAACAAATTATTAAAGCATTTTCAGCCAACAAGCTTAGTCATCTCCACCTATTCTTATTAACATTTTCAGCCAAAAAAGAAATAAGAGTCCCTAAAGAATAGCTTATTGTTATATCACCATCAAAACTATTTATCTTAAGGGTACACTATCAAAATGGTCATTTTTGTTTACCTCAAGTTACATTTTAGTCACTTAAGTTTGAAATGTTACATTTTAGTCACTTACATTAACGTGTTGTAACATTTTAGTTACTGAGCCGTCAATTGCCGTTAACGGTGTAACGGTAAGCTAAGGTTGCACGTTAAATCATTACTTCAAACAAAAAATGTAAGATAAATTATACAATTGGTCCCCATATTTTTTGTTTTGAGCAATTTAATTTTTTTATGTTTTTTTAACTTTTTTTTCATTCTCTTTTGCTTCTCCCTTTATTTTCTTCCTTTCTCCATCTCTTTTAACACATTTTTTTTAATGTTTCCAATTTGTTAAAACCTTTTTTATGTTTATGAAAAAAGAAAAGGCGAAAGTTGAAACCAAAACAAAACTTACTTCGCATATTCTCAACCTACAATTACAAACCCTCACCGTCCATCATCGTTTTAACGAACCAATTTGGATCTCTCACTGACCTAGTCCACAAGCTCGCCTCACTCGAAGACCTCGACAGCCATGACTTATGGAAGTCCACCCTCAACAGAGTTTTCCGAGCCCGTTCCCTTAAACTCCTAACCAACCCCCACAGTCACCTTATTTATCTTACCTACAACATTCTCGCACTCTCAAAACTACATTGTTTCACGGATTCTACAAATGAACTCTACACTCTTAATAACTAAAACGACCATAATACGAAACTTACCCTCAACTTTACCCAAACCAGTTTGATTCCATGCTCCCTTTCTCTCTTTGGTTTACCCATGCTTGGCTTCCGATCAAGCTTGCTTGGAAATATCCAAGAAGATTTAGATCAATTTTATCATTTACTTAATTTGATTCATCAGAAAATAAAATAAAAGAAAAGAAAAGGAATAATCTACACGATTCTATAAAAGTTTGGAAATGAAAAAAAAATTGTTTTGAATACAAAGAATTCAATTTATATTTAGGTTTGATTAAAGATGTGGTTTTTTATATTGATAAGTTAGATCCAATTTTAGTTTCAATATTAGGTTATATTTCAAATCGAGATTTGATTGACAATGATTGATATTCGGTTTTGAGTGAAATTCAATTTAGGAATCATGTGAAAGAAACAAGGACTTGGTTTGTTTGGTGGGCAAAGATTATGTTTTTGCAATGAAGAATATGAGAAGAGAGAAAAATAAAGCGGAAAAAGAAAAGGAAAATAAAGAAATAAAAGAAAAAAATTAAATTGTTCAAAAAAATAAAAGTATAGGAACTAGCTTTAACAAATTAAAAACATAAAAAAAAACTATGTTAAAAGAAATAGATAATGGAAGAAAATAGAGGGAGAGGAGAAGAGAATGAGAAAAAAAAGTTCAAAGAATATAAAAGGAAAAAAATTAAATTGCTTAAAACGAAAAAATATAGGGACCAATTATATAATTTAACTTAAAATTTTTGTTTAAAATGATGCTTTAATGTGTCATGTCAACTTATCGTTATACCGTTAACGAAAATTAATACTTAGTGACTAAAATGTAACATTTCAAACATGAGTGACTAAAATGTAACATTTCAAACATGAGTGACTAAAATATAACTTGAAACAAACAAAAATAATTATTTTAATAGTTTACCCTTATCTTAAAATTGAGGAAAAAATGTAATAACTTTATTTTTTCTCAATTACTACTAGTTATTTACAACTATTTACAACTATATCAATTGTTCTTGTTGCCACAACTACTAAACTTAATAACGAAGGATTTATTGATTAGAAATTTTCATTCTAATTAAAGAATCAACATTTAATTTTTTTATATGTATTTGATAATTATAATAAACTTTCACTTAATTCAAAATTTTTTTAAAAAAAATGTTGAATAAATTAAAGTATTGTTTGATAAACTGGAAATTTACATACTAAAAAAAGTAAGTGTTGAAAAGTTAAGTATTGAAATTTTAAATACGAAATCTTAAGTTATAAAAATTTGTATGATATATTATTTAGAATTGAATATAATTAGATTGTTTCATAAATATAAATTTTATGAAAAAAATCTATTTTACATTTTATCCTCTTTTTTTTTTAACATTTCACCTTATTTTAAACAAAACTAAATTTTAAACATAAATTTTTAAAAGATAATATAATGTTAAAATAAATAAAATAAAATTAACTAATTAAAAACATTATTCATTAAGTGATAAATAACTCTTATCTACTTATTATTTTCCACACTTCTTTTTATAAAAAAATCTATTAAATTATTTTTATTTTTAATTATCAAATGTTAGTAAAGAAAATTAAATGATTAATTTTCAATTGATTCAATTTTTGAATGATCTATAAAGAATGTCTAAGTTGATTTTATTTAAAAAAAAACAATATTCCAAATAAAGTATCTCTTTACTTATGTTAAATAATAAACCATTCAAATTAATCTATTTAATTTTTATTCAAAACGATGCAAAATAATATAGGATAAATTGCATTATTAGTCACTAAATTATGGGTAAGTTTTTATTTTGGTTAACAAACTATTTGAAAATTTCCATTTAAGTCACTAGACTATTCAAAAGTTTTTATTAAAGTCATTAGGTTAATTTTTTTTAAAAGTTTCGCCAGCAAAGTCTAAGTGATTATTCGACGATCGGTATGGTGGATCAATGCCCATCGACGAGTAGAAGAACATACCTTAAATTCAAGTTGATTTGATAGTTAGTGTCAGAGATTGGAGAAAAAAAATGTTTAGATTTTTATCCGTAGATTTGTGACGTCCAAAGTTATTTCATGAAAAAATAATTTGAACTGTAAAAGAGAAGGGAAAATAGAGCTTTCGATTGGTATGGGCAATGCAAATAGAGAAAGTCTATAACATTAATTTTAACAACCCAATGACTTAAATGAAAACTTTTAATAGTTTAGTGAGAAAAAAGAAAATTTTTATATTTAGTATCATAAAAGAAAAATATTTAGTAATTAATTTTTATTAACATAATAAAAGTCCCTAAAGAATAGCTTATTGATATATCAACATCAAAGTATTATCTTGTTAAAGTAGAGAAAAAAAAAGTAATAATCATTTTGGTTTAAGTTACAACTACTTATGAATTATATGGATAAATTTAATGGAATCAATTATTACAAGAATTGAAGTTAGCAATTAATCTAAATCAAATTAACTAACTAACCAAAACAAATCCACCCATAAATTATACATAATAACTCAGAATTTGAGTGTCTCAAATAAAATTTGTTAGATAAAAAGATATGAAAAGTCATAAAATGATATAATCTTTAAACCTACCCAAATTATAATTATAAATAATGAAGTTGAAAATGGTTAGATAGAAAAGCAAATCAAAACCCATTGAAGAAAGGCAACAAATCACGTGTTGTTGATATCATTGAGGTTTGATATCCTTAGTAGGGCATCAAATCATCATTTCATTAACCTCCTTTTGACTTTATTCAAACCACAATCTTTGTACTCCATAATTAGTAGGAAGTGAACTCAGTTAATTTTGCATATCAACTCATTTTAGGCCTTCAATTATTAATTCTTTAGGTCGGCTCTTCCCCCCAATAATTTCAAAGGCTTCATGGTAAATATTTATATCCTAAGTTAATTCCTGACCTAATCAAAATAAAAACCAACTACCAAGTCGGTTTATGGTTAAAGTCCTAGTATTATATTATACTTTATCAAAAGTCCAACCCAAGTCCAAAAGGCTACACAATTCATCATTTGACACCCCATTTCTTTTCTCCAAATCAAAATCGACCAAACTAAATATAAATAATTTGATCTTGACAATCCCTTCTTTTTATATAATAAAAATGGCTTATCATTGGTTCAGGCAGCAAATAGCAATCAAGCTATCCATAATTGGAGGAGGCGTCATTTAAAGACAAAACAACTCATGCTCATATGTTTTTTTTTTTATATTATTATGCTGTGTTGTTTCAATATAACCTTGTTTTCATTAAACACCAGCTTAGTTGCTATCAAACCTTAATTGACGAAAAAAGAATACAAAATAAATAATGCAAAGATCTGTCCGATAATGCCATATCCAACTTTTGGTATTAAGAAAACCCCTCCATGGACCGACAAATTAGCCAACATACGACACATGTCAATTGATGTTTTTTTTAGCTATACTTACGTTGGCACACACGTAAGGCTAAATCTCTAATCATGTAAAAGGATGAGATTAATTGATTAATTTTGAATCGTGAAAGTTTTTTTTTAATTAAATTAAAGGAGATATGTCAACTTTTCCGCACTCTAGAACTTGCTATTTCTCCCCTTGATTTTTTATTTTTTTTTTAAAATTACCCAGATAAGAAATCAACTGTTCTTCTTCAAATGAATCATTATTTTTACTTTTTAAGTTGAAAATTAGAGGTTTGAAGAGTTCATATAATGAGGATGGCAATGGTAAAATATCGGTGATGGAAGCGATGATATATGATGATGATCGTGCGAGAGAATGAGCAGTTTCCTGGAAACTCCCTCTTTTTTCCAGGAAAGTGGTCTCATAATTTTACTGGTCCTTACCATAATTTTCATGCCATCAATTATAATACTGTGTACGTATATATTCGAAGATAGTGAGTTCATGAGTACGTATGTATATTTCAATCCATGTCCTAAGAATATATTCGAAATTATTTTTAAAATTAATTTCACTTCCAATAATTTTTAGAATATATAAAAAAAATCTCAAAATTAAGGCATCGAAGCTACTAGTACTTTTTAAAGAGAAATTTCTCATCATTCATGTATTGTAACTGTCGACACCAATCACGATAGCGTGCATATACCGGCTACATGCATGCATTACTTGCAAAGTTGCGAGAACCCATCCCATGAAACTGTCTCACTTGACTTATTGATGAAAAAAAAAACCTTGGAGTTTAATTCAATGTTGAACCATCATTTTTTTTCTAAATTACAAATACAAATAATGAGTGAAATTCAAGTTTAAAGTCGTCAAAATTTTCATGGTTTCGACATTATCATTAAACCAAAATACCAAATGTTTAATAAAAATGAAAATGAGGAACACTTTTTGATGATTAAATGAGAAGTGGAATATGTAACTTTTGGGATGAGTTTTTGGAATTTAAATCAAAGGGGAATTTGAGAATTTAAGGGAAGGAGAAGTTTAGGGAAAAAGAGGGTCCCATCTAATAGAATTATAGAAGGTCGTCTGTCTGACCTCCATTGAAAATTCTCTATAATTAATTTTGTGAAGAAAAAAAAATAAAAGAGCAGAAGTGAGCCATTGGGACATCACGTGGGATATGACCTACCAGGTCCCTTAAAGAAAGAGCATCTGACCAAGCCCATCCATTTTTCCCTTCTCAACCTTTTTTTTTCTTTTTTATATTTCCTTAAATATGGTTTTATTTTATTATATTTTGAAAATATATACCACTTTATTTAATTTTTTTTACTAAATGTTGTAAAATTATATTTTTTAAAATATTATTTAACAATTGAATTATAAATAAAATGATAAAGTAAACATAAATAAATTATTTTAGATTCAATTATTAAATATTTCACTTTTAAAAATTAATATTTTTTATCGAATTAGTATCGTAACCCAATTCAATCTCACGCATTATATAAGTATAGATTAAAAACGTATGAAATAGTTCTACTTTTTTTATATCTTTTTCTTAGTGGATATTTCAAGTGAAATCATCCACTCTTTCCTTTCTCTACACGCCTCTCACCACCCATTTCTTTTTAGTACTATTTTCCTTTGCACACTATTGCTTTCTAATTTTTATCTTATAAATAATATAGGTGTAACCATATTAGTATATATTAGATTATGACCTATTTATTATATGAATGAAAATAATTATTTAATAAATTCATAAAAATATTGATATAAATATTAAATATATCTTTAGTTAAAATGATAAAATTGAGAGGTTAAAATTTATAATATATTTTCTAGATTTTATATAAAAATATAAAAATATCCCGTCAAATAATATTTATTCCTTTATAATTTTTAATAAATTCACAATTAAGTTGAGGCTAAATGAAAAAAAATACTAACTCAATTAAAATATTAAATATTAATGAAAGTAATATAGGACCAAAATTGAAGAAGGAAAAAAAAAAAAGGAAAATTTCTGATAAACTGAAGGCGACTGAAATTAGAGACATATACACGTGAGCTAACCTCCAACACCACCACACCCTTTTCCTCTCTCACTTAATCAGAACCTCCAACTGATTTATCATTATCCCAATTTCTTCTTCATTTGAGACACCCAAAAAGGTGGACACTCTTCCACCATGTAAGTGGGATGACCCATTTCTCCCATACATACATTCCACTATTTTATATACTACTAACTCTTCATTACATTAAACGTATATATACATGCATAGATATTTTATTCATTTATCCTAACAAATTTCTTTTTAATTAAAACTCAAATTCTTGGAAAGTATTTGTGGATAAATGTGTAATGATTACAAGTTTTCATGTTGTCTATAGCTATTATGTTCAACAAGATTTTCCAAACCTTTTGCATTTCGAAAAGCTTGAAAAGTAACTCAATATGAACACAAAGGCAACTTTATACTTTTTTCTCTCTAAGCAGTCAAAATAATTAGAAGTAAAACACAAGGATCAAAGCAGTGTTTCCATGAGATAAATCGTAATCTTTATTCATTCCATATTATCAAAGCAATGGAAACAAGTAGTGTATCATTAAAAGATGGAACAAAAGAATGAATAATAAAAGATAGATATACTAGTATATCTTAATTTCTAATGAATATTTACAAAAAACATTTAAAGATGGATGAGGAGATTGATCAGTAATTTTTACTATTGGTTTTCTACAAATTAATTTATAGTCCACACTAATTTTGATTTACTACAAGCCCTTAACCAAAAAATAGAGGGGTTATGGGGAGGGTCTATTCTCGTCCTTTCTTTGGCTACTGATTTTAAGTTGTAATTAACGAACTTGGAATCAACATGCTGCAGAAGGATTGGTGAAGCGATTATAGAAATGAGGCTTTGAAGGCAATACTGAAAATGGGTTCTTGGAACTGCCATCGCTAACACCGCCGATTCTTTCACAAGATGGACACATGGTGAGAGTAGCCGCTGGCATGTGCATGTAAAAGGGTTGAGCCAGTTTCAGTGCCTTGAGTTCTTGTAGCTCCTTTTGCAGTCTCCTATTTTCATCTGTTAGTGTCTCACAACACTTCTTCAAGAATTCACAATCTACCTCTGTTTGCTTAAGCTTGGTCCTGTCAATCACAGAAACCATAATTTTGTTTGTAAGTAACATTGAAGCCAGGCCAGTTGCTTTTAAGCACTTGTCCTTTGGTGTACATAGAAGCCTTTCTCTTTTCGTTTGCCTTTTGGTATAGAGATAAACAGAAGAATGATCAATTTACCTGGCTCTCCTGTTCTGGAACCATACTTCAACCTGTCTAGGCCTCAGGTTTAATTGCTTTGCTAAAGCTTGCTTTTGCTTCTGTTAGCATAAAATATAAGAACAAAAAAAAAAAAAAGAGATTTGATTAATACACATAATCAAGCTGTTAGTGATGATGATCAATATCAGATAAAGAGAATTGGAGAGCGATGAGAGAGCATACAGGATTTAAAGTGCTATGCTGTTTGAAGCTTTCCTCGAGCAAAGCAGATTGGTCTTTGGTGAGCCTGAGTTTCTTTCTAGCATTAACACCGTCTTCATCTTCTTCACTAACTCTGGAGGAATTCTTCTCTACCTCCACTTCTTCGCAGCTAAGGTCTCTTTCCCTTTTCACCCTACCACTAGAAAACGAAGAAACAGCACTATGGGGAGAAGCCTGACGGTACAAATCACCGGATCCAGGCTCTTCATGGTTGTGAAGATAACCACCTCCTTTGTTCACATCAATCTTTTTGTTATTATCATTAACTATGTATATCTGACCGGATAACCCCAACGTCAGCGATGGCTCGAAACTTGTTGCTGCCATGGACATAGATGATTTCTTGGGAGTTTGATTGTTGTTGGCCTTGGATGGAGTTTCCAGGGTTGATGAAAAGCCTAACCCAAGAACAAGGCCTGTATTACATGCATCATCAATACCCATCAAGCTGAAATTTTGTTTACACAAGTGGTTTTTTTTTTGGGGGGGGGGGGTTAGAAGGGGATGAAGGAAAGAGAGGGAGAGGGAGTGGATTGAAAGATAACGAGGGTGCAAAAGGGTCTTAAGAAGGGAAGAGAATGAGTAAGACTTTTTAGAGGGAGAGAGAGGTGTGGGTTGGGGTAGCTATGATTATTAATCAAAGGAAATGAATTGACTATTTTATATTTTAGGTATAAAAAGTCCATAATAAAAATCAATAAATTATACTAATCTTGAATATATTAAAATATTAAATACTATTTAAGAGAAAAAAAGATTACATTAATGAAGGGAATTAAATTCTTTAGCGTTTACCATCCAACCCCACTCCAATTATCTCAGTATACCAAACAAACAAAGGCAATTTCCTCTCTTTTTCTATGTTATGAAATCCCGCAATTCACATTGTAACTGGAATCACATCAAGAGAATGATTCGTCAGCACTTAGGCCACCCCTTTAACGTACCAATTTTAACTATTACTACTCACTCGGCTATCACTTATTCCTTTTTTTTCCCTTCCTATGGCTGCTTTTTTGTGTACGTATGTTTCAATTATTAGCCAACTTTTTCTTTGTCTAACTTTTGTCCTCAAAACCCTTTTTATTTATTTTCCTATCTCCCTTTATTTTTTTACATATGTGATGACCTATATTTTTGCACCCATCCAAAGATTAGTTACTTTTGTTTCCACAGAAGAAAAGTTCGATGATGGCAGAAATTTTGGGTTAATTATTAAAGGCTGCCTATATAATTTGAAATCATGATGCATAAAGGGCGGAACATCATTGGATATTAACAAGCTCCCTTTATAATACACCCATATGACCTGTCTCCCACTCCGTGCCTGATTTAACTAGTTAGGATCGGATGGGTAATCACGTCACCTTGCTTACCAAATATTAACACTTGATATCCATTATTCTATTTCTCATTAATTTGGTGGGCAGTTTTTTCTCTTGCTTATTTATGAGTATGGAGATTAGAAAAAGATGTCCACTATCTCTTATTGTTTCAATCATCATGAAGGATGGTAGTTTCCTTGTTTTCTTGTTTGTTTAAAATGAAAAAAGAAAAACAATCAAAGATTCTTATAATTTTTCTAATTTTGAATTTTCGTATATATAATGCGATATCAGTTTATTATTTTTATATAATACTCATAGAATAGTCTTATTATTTTAATTAATTGGTTTAATATTTACCAGTTAAGTTAGGACTAAAATTTTAAAATTAAAAAATACAAGAACTAAAAATGATTAAATTAAAAAATAAGATGAAATCCAACATTTGCATAGTATGAGATTAATAGTAGAACTTGACTTAATAAATTTAATTACTATCATTTAATTCAAAATTAAATTTTTAAAATTCGAAAAACTATAAAAATTAAAAATAACTAAAACTAAACTCATAACTTATGTATAGAATAAGGACTATTAACAAAATTAGACAAAAAAGGAAAAAGGGGGAAGAGAGAAGTAGGTAGAAAACATTTGAGAAGAGTTTGAAAGAGTTATAATGGTGCCAGGATATGATTCATCAGCAAGAATCCGGATCATTGCTTAACTAGAAAGTTGATGTAGAGAGTTTGGGGCCCCCATGCTTACATTGTATAAGCACTTCCCAATAATGCTTTGTCGGCTATTTTTACCCATTACAATTTAGAAGTTAGGTCACCTATAAAAACATGATTCAATTAAACCACCCATTAATTTAATACCAAAAACAATTGCGGATGATATGAGATAGATGAAGCTCATAAAATAATATTTTATATTTATGTATTAAAATGATGAGAATTTCTTGCTGTCATTCAGGGACTTTGATTGTCCCCTGCAGGACCAGTCATTTTTCAGAAAGGTGCTGCGTTTGTTTCAATGAAATATAATGGCTTGTTTTTCTCTATTCTTTTCAGCTGATCAAGTTTGAAAATTGGAACGAAAAGTTTTCTTCTTTTACAAATTAATTGGAATATAGAAAGGGAATTCTCTTCTTTCAACTCTGATTAGTCAATTTTGTTGATGTTTCTTCTTTGGTGATCATCATGATCGTTAGGGATTAGGCTCAATTTGGTCTCCCTGTGTGTATATTGCAATTGTGCGTATTTTAAAAGGTAAGTCAGCCAACCCTAATTGAATTACTATTAATTAAGTATGAATATATGTAATAAATATATTTATTAAAATTTTATATAAAAATTATATAAAATTTTAATTGAAATGATAGAATTAAAAAATTTAATATTATTATAGGTTAAAATTTTATTATATATAAATTTTAATTAAATTTATATAAAAAATTTATATAACTTTTTTTTTGTAAAATGAATAGTATTTCAGTTAATTCTCAATTGAATTGATATTCGATTGATTCGTGAACTAATTTACATAAAATCTTAAGTATAATATAGATATAAAGTAAAAAAGAAAAAAGAATATTATTGAATTTGAAACTTGGGTTTTATAGATTTTTAGAGATAATTTTACGTGCATGGCACCATTAATTTATAAGTATGTATTTACTTATATGTAATTAGAAAATAAACATGTTTTTCTTTTTTTCATTAGAAAACTAAAAAGAAGTACGCAACTTAACAACCCAATCACACTATTAGTTTATTGACTAATGGAAAATGGAGTGCAAATTTGTTTCCTTTTTACATTTATTAATTAGTTTATGAACAATCTTTGAATGGTTATAAGATTACATAGACCAGATTATTCATTTACTATTACTTGGAAACAGTCAGTCAACAACAAAAAATGAAATTTCACATACAATAAGGTTTGTTCAAGGAAGGAATTTACATAAAATATATAATAAGGTTTTCACATACAAAATTATATAAAAAATGGGTTTTTTTTTCATATGCTGTTAAGTGAAATTTAAAATAATAGGATAAAATATAAAACTTAAAACACTTGTTAATTGTATTCTTTTAAAAATTAATATTTTTTTGAAAGAATTTCCGGTTCGGTCGTAAATCATAATAAATTAAGGGTTAAATGCTCAAATTAAGGCTCAATCTTTTAGGGGTTGTTCATATAAGAGTCAAACATTTGAAAATGTTTTTATAAGGTCTTAATCTTTAAAAAATGTTCAACTAAGGATTTTTCAAGCACTTCAACCAAATTTGAGTAAAAATTAAGTGAATTCTAACGTACTTAGAATAAAATACATGACAGTTGAATAAGATGTTGCTTGAAAGTAAAAGTAATAAAAACATAATTTAAGACATGATATACAACATTTGAAAAGTTCTTATTTGAGCACTTTCCAAAAAGGTTTGGCTCTCATATGAGCACTTTCAAAAAGTTTTGGTCATTATTTGAGCACTTTGAAAGATTTAGCTTCCATTTGGGTACTTTTGTTAATGTTAAGCCCTTATATGAGCATTTTGAAAAGTTTAGCCTTTATATGAGCAATCCTAAAAGGCCGGACGTCAATTTGAGCATGTAACCTAAATTAGAGTCTTTATAGATGAGAAAATTTTACAGACCAATTACAAAGTGCCACGTATCAAGCCAAAATTATTGTGGGTCACAGTGAAAATTACTGTGGTGAAAATGATGACATCATATATGTGCCACAATTAATTTTCTATAATTAATTTTAATTAATTAAGAGATAAATGTTAAAATTTTATATTAATTAAGTAATAATATCAAACGATTATTTTATCTCTAATTAATTGAATTAATAAGAGATAAATAATAAATAATAAATAAAAGAGTTTAAATTCTTATAAAACAACTAAATAAAGTAGTTAAATTCTACAAGAACTCTATTTATTAATGTGATTGGATCAAATGGAGCAGTCAAATTCTACAATAACTCTCTTTTACTCAAATAATTGGCACTATAAAAAGGGGTCACCTTAAGCCATCAAGAAGCTTAGAAAATCTCTATAAAATTCTATGAAGAAGTCAAAGAACTTGAATAAATTTTGAAGAATGCGCATCAGTTTTGAAGAAAAGTTGTCTTACGTGGATAAGAAACTAAAAATTATTTTTGAAGAAAGTTACCTTTTTATCCAAATCAACTAAAGAAAGGAGATCTAAACTCGTCTCAAGAATAAGTCACCATGACACTTTAATCAATCCATCTACATCTTAATAAGACTAAGTCAAATGAACCTTGGATCAAAGTCAAACTGAAGAGAAGAAAAAAAAAATTCCTTGTATTTGAAAAAATTTAAAAAATTATAATTTTTTTACAAAATTATTTTACTAACTCAAAATTTATGTGTAGAGGACAATCTTGTTTATCTTCAAGAGACGTGTGAACTCAAGATTTGAATGCCCAAGATGATTTCAGATGAGGAACTAATAAGTACACTTCCTATTAAATTAAAGAATGAAAAATAGAGGGAAAAAAAAGAGAAGAAAAGCTTTATAGACAGTTATACCTAGGTTCGTTTTTGTTGTATCTGGCTATGAGTTGGAAAGTCACTTATTTAACATTAAAAAGTTTTAAAAATATTTTGTTAAAAATCTAAGTTATGGTTTATTAATTGAATTCTCATTTTTTTTAAATAATGCGGGTTGAAATTGAAATATATATTTTAATATTTATATGTTTTGTAATTAAATTTAAATAAAAATAATTTTAATTAATATATAGTAATTCGAGTAGGATGGATTCAATTTTTTTTTTGCCTAAATATCGGATTAGATAAATTGTTTAATCCTTGAACAAGTATAGTTAGACTTGATAAAGGTAAATTTATTTTTTATGCAGTGTGACTGTTGATTATTGTTTAAAATAATCTTATAATTAAAAATATATTTTATTGTTTATATTAATATTTTTATATTTTTGTTATAATTAAATTTAAAAATTATTTAATAAATAATAATTCAAATCAAGTTTGATTTATGTATCTCTTTTCATAATCTCAAAGAAAAACGTTTTTCTTGTTATTCTTATAGTTACATTGAACGACCATTCAATCAGCTATATATATATATATTCCTTTTAAAAAATTCTAATAATAGGAACTAAACCCATCATCCGGCTCTAGTTGTTAGGGTATGGGATAAGATCTATTTGATAGGGTGGTAGAGGAAATGGTGTAGGTGAGATTTGCTTTGATTTACATTCAACCAACCTAGAATACCTTTCACCTATGGACTTAGGCCCCTACCTAGTCTTATTGATGCCTACCAAAATTATGATTTCTTTGAAAGGGAAGAATCAAAAACAAATTCTTTTTTTTGTATACTCGTTTTCCTACTAAATTTGTTACATTGTCAAAAATTTTCAACCTTAATAACTTATTATCAATACAAAATTGCAAAAATATATTATAAAAACTTCTTTCATGTATTTTTATAAAATATAATTAATTAAAAATATTAAAAATAACAATTTCGAAAAAATTGACAAAAAATTGTCATTGACATTTTTAGTAGGGGGAGGGAATATATTGATAGCAGAATTTTTTTTAATTTAATAAGTGAATTTTTTTAGAAACGTCATTTTATTAAAATTAACCACCTAGTTTGGGATATTCCGGGTTTTTTACATAAATAAATTTTTTTTAAAAATTATATACTGAAATAAGTTGTCAGCTGGATTATTTACGAAAATGGTGTGTTTTTTTAGTCAGCCAATCTGACAGGCGCAACTTTTTTTTTATATTAAAAAATATATATTTTTCGTTTAATAAAATATTATTAACTTTTTTTCTGAATCAATATATGACCCGTGTATAGATATGAAAATGGTATATGGGTTGCATCCATTTGACAAGCGCGACTAGTTGAGCCTATCTGACAGGCGCGAATCTTAGAGGAGCGACTGATGGGGCCCACAGGCGCGTCTAGTGCTTAATTTTTCTCCTATATATACCCCCGAAAATCAAATGAGCAACAGACACAAAATTTAGCAGAGCAACAAACACAAAATTTAGCAAAACGGAAGTAAGAAGATAGGGAGAAGAAAAAAAGAAAGAAAAACAAGAAGAATGATAAGGTATTTTAGTTTATTTCTTTTTAAATAGAATGTAAAGTTTTGTTAGTAATTTTATTATTTGAAAGTTTTTTTGTTAGGTTATTAATTTTGTTAGCTTCTGAATGAAAAATTTTGCATTAAAAATTTTATGTAACTTTTTGCTATTCGAAACTGTTTTGAGAATTTTAAAATTTTTTTAACAAATCTAGTATTGAAGATGGAGAATCAGTTTTTCGTATGCGTTTATTTCGATGGAGAAATATTGACAACAACCGTAGGATGTATATATATTTGAATGTTGCAAACAAGTAGCAATGAGATTTAATAGAAATATCTTGTTTGATGATATGAAGGAAAAAATTAGTGAAAAATTTTATAGACGTTGTGGGAGAAGGATTTCGAAAATTTTCTACAAGTTTCCAATTTCGACGGATCCCATAAAATTCACCGAAATGGAATCCAAGTCATAGATGTGGGAGATATGAAATTTTTGGGCCTCACACATGTACTTCAACATGTATGACAGAAGATCATCAAAAACTTGATTCCAAAACTATCTATACGTGAATCATGCCAATGGTGAAAGACATGCCGAGCATTAAAGTTTCGGTACTAATTTCTGAAATGCAAGCACGATTCCAATATCGAGTATCATACCAGAAGGCATGGATAGCTAAACAGATGGCAATAGAGCAATTGTACGGAGATTTCGATGCATTGTACAATGAGTTACAGGGATGGATAGCTGTTATGACAGAGTACATGCCAGAGACTGTCATTGAGTTGTAGACACGACCTTATTACGACCTGGATAACTAACTACAACCGGGAAAAAGAATTTTCCATCGGATGTTCTAGATGTTTGATCCATATGTATGCGCATTTCCCCACTGCAAGCCGTTTGTACAAGTAGATGAGACCAGACTATATGGAAAATATACACAGATCCTACTTCTTGCGGTTGCTTAAGACGATAACAAGAACATGCTCCTGATAACATTTGCCATCGTAGATAAGAAGAACGTGGATTCGTGGGAATTCTTCTTTACGAACTTGTGGAGGTATGTTATTAGCAACAATAATATTTGCACCATCTCCGATAGAGGGAAAGGATTAATTGCCGCCACTAGGCGTTCTAGTGTGCCATAGAGATCCGTTTACTGCATCCGGCACATCGTAGCTAACTTCCATCGAGATTATAAGGATGCAGACTTGAAGAGACAAGTTGTGAAAATGGGTAAAAGATTACCTTATCTTTTCAATATAGTTTTAATGTTTTAGGGCAATACTGTAACATATTTTTTCTTAATACATATATAGAGCACGAGCTAAAGTCACACATTTTCCGCCAAAGAGTGACTCGACTTGAGAGTAACATGGAGGGTCAAATGAACATATCTTTTCGATGGTGGTTGGGTATCATGGAGCCGTGACAATGGGCTAAAAGTTTTGACGAGGGCTTTCATTATGGTCAAATGACCACAAACTTGGTGGAGGGGATCAACTCTATGTTGTTGAAAACACGAGATCTTTCGATTTCATCTGTCTTCTCGGCTACATTCTATAGGTTGGCTACCTTGATGCCAAGAATGGGTTAACAACAAGTCAACCAGATTGAGGTGGGACACGTGTTTGTCAAAGATGTATGGGATGCAATGGTTGCAAATCGTCGGATGGCTAGGTCGATAACTGTAAAAGTATATTCACGACGTAATGTAACATTTCGAGTTACAAAGACTATCGATCGTTGACCCGGATTACCACCTAAGTCCTACGGAGTTGATTTTTGAAACAGATGGTACGATTGTAGGAGGTTTTGGACACTTCATTATCCCTGTGCACATATAGTGGCAGCTTGTACTAAAGTTTCGCTTGATGTAGAATAATTTATCGATTAAATGTACACCCTCGAACGCATGTTGCATGTATAGAAGAATGAGTTTCCCGTACTTCCTGACCTATCTACTTGGGAGGTTCCTCCGATGACCTTCGACCTTGTCCCAGACAAAGGGTTGCGTAGGAACCCGAAAGGTCGTTCGCAATCATCCAGAATCCATAACGAAATGGACATTAGGGAGAAATCCGACGGGAAACTATGTGGCGTATGTAGATTAGCCAATCATAATCGGAGTAAATGCCCACTCCGAAAATACAATATTGGACAATCGTCGCGATGGTAGAAATTGAGATGTTGTTCATTACGTGTTGGCAGGATTGAATCTAAATTTGTCTACAATTTGTTGCAGTTAATCTAATTTAACTTACATAGTTAGTATAAAGTTTATTTATTTAAATTGTAAAAAAAACCATAAATTGATAAATAAAATGGCAAAAAAGTCATTACATAAATACAAAGTTGACTATTTAAGTTGTTAAAAAAAGACAAATAAAATTAATAAATAAAATGCCAAAAAAATCATTACATAAATATGAAGTTATTTATATTACAAAATCCCCTAAAATTGATGGTTTGATGGTGTGGTTCTAGGGGTATATTTTTGTGGAGCTCAACGTTCATGTTTCGAGTGATTGCAGCGATCAATGTTCTCTTCATTCGTATGTGGGGGTGTGTGAAACATAGACAAAAAATCATATGTCTCAAATGCCATCGAGGAACTTGAGCCGAGAAGAGTAGAGTACGGCGAAGGATACAGACTAGGAGGAGTGGAGTACGGCGGTGGATACGGGATGAAAAAAGCAGAGTACTGAGGTGAATACAAGCCAAGGTGACTACAATACTGAGGTGGTAGTAGGCTGAAGATATCAAACTCTGAATGATATCCGTAGCCTGACGAGCCTGAGAAATAGTCATTGCCCCCTAAATCTGGATGATAAGAACTATCCCAAGAGTGTAGCTCCGACTCTGCCTCACGTGCATGATTCGGATCTGAAAGGGGTTGCCCAATTTGTGTCGTATATGGAGGGACTACCATCGATCGCCCACCAAACAAAAATGGTTTCCCTATCTCACAGTACCACTATATGTACTCTAACGAGAGTTGGAGATCCAAAGCACGATCCATATGAGGTACCCTCCCAATCAGTTGTTCTACATCGTAATATATTCTTCATGCACTTCTCCCCAATCATTTCCATACTTCCTCTTATTCATCCCATGGATCTCGCCCAATCATACTGGCATGTCGAGATATATTGTATGCAACCAAACTGCCGGAGTACTCGGTTGCCATGATACCATTCCACTATCTGAAAATTGATAACAGGTGTGCTAATGCATCATAGGTTTGAGTGGACGTGGGCAAATGAGGGAATAACTGTCATAATTTCTGGAACAGAATACGACATCCAAATGAACTGCACAGTTAATAACATTATTATATTAACGTGGGTCGAGTGAGATAAAATAATAAAATTAAGTTTATATTGGAAAAACTTACCCTCTATCCAACATGATTCTCAATCATCAAACGGTATATCGGAACTGTGTATGACCTCCCGATACCCAAATTAGTGTTCCATCTACAAAAACAAATTGTTAGAACAATATAATCCGAAAAAAAGTCAACTAATTGTTATAATGAGTAAAAATTCATCCCCTATTAACGAGTGGAAATATATATGATTGGTAACTAATGAATGCCAAGAATGGCATCCGGTAAAGTGCCCACGACTGCAGCAGTACGAGGCATCCACCTATGTCCATCGCAGAAGGATCTGTCAGCTGACAAAGTTCACGATACAGTATGGCTTACACTGTGGACCCCAACTGTATGAACGGGTGTTATGCAAATTGGATAATAAGGGTAAGTACATCAAGTGGACCATACTGCTGTTTGCATCTAGCATGAGTACACCCCCTATAAGGTGCATAATGTAAGCTCGAATGGCCTGCATTACCTCCCATTCATTGGCAGTACTCGGCAAATACTCAAAATTGACCTTTAGCCATGAAAACCTCAAACTGGAAAATTTTTCCTCACTTGGCGAGCGTCCAAGTAATTCATAGCAAAGAGCAACCTGCCTAGAGATCGAACTTATGATCGTGACTGCATTCACGTCGATGGTGAGCCTTAGCTGTAGTGCAACATCCTCTAGAGTGATGGTGCACTCCCCGCACGGCAAATGAAATGTGTGGGTCTCCGGACGCCATCGATCGACTAAAGCAAAAATCAAATCGTATCGCAAATCAAAAGTCTGGATCAATGCCACAAATAACATAAGTATCAAATAAAAATTTTATTACCATATCATTAATAGTACTTGATATGTGATTATTATTATTATTATTAATCAAAGAACTCATTTGCTGCAAATCTGCAATTAAAAAATGAATTCAGTTAATTTGTTTCAAAAAATGCAATAAATTATTTCAAATTTTAGAAACAAAACATGGTAAATATTTAATAATTTCCCATAATTTACCTACAATAAAAAAATTTATATCAGATTACAATAATAATATAATTAAAATTAATATAAACTATCTAACCATAAAAATATACGAATTAAAAAAATAAAAATAGAAATAGAAACATACCTGATTAGTTTCTTTCAAACAACCTATAAAATTATATGATAACAAATTTAATCAACATTTTAATAAATCAATAAAAATTGTCAAATAAATAAAGAATCAAATAAAATTACATTATATAAAAATTACATTAAAAAATCACAAAACACTAAACTAAACACTAACAATTTATATAACCTAATCATAAATTACTAACAAAATAACTATAAAATTATTTTTTTTAAAATACATTACTAAAAAATTACAAAACACATAAGTAAACACTAACAATTTATATAGATTGAAAAAATGTTTGAAGACTTCCTTGTCATAAAAGACAATGACACAAACATATGATTCATTTCATTATTGTATAATTAATTTCTCTAATCATGGTAATCCAAATAAATGGTGTCTTTAAAAAGTATAGCTTAATTCAACGACAATGATATGTTCATGCATTAATTTAAAATAATTACAAACGCAAAAAATTATAACATACTCCTAAATTACTAACAAAATATTTAACAAAATAATTTTACATTACTAAAAACTCACCAAATACTAAACTAAACACAACAAATTATAACTTAATCCTAAATTACTAATAAATTAATTTTAAAATAATTACAAACACAAAAATTTATAACATAATCCTAAATTACTAACAAATTAATTTTAAAATAATTATAAAAAACAAAAAATTACATTCATACAAATATTAACCCAAAATCATTAACACTAAACGTAAATAATTTATAAATAATAATTAATAACAAAAAAATTTCACAACATCTTAAATAAACTCTTTAAATTATAAACAAAATTATCTACTAAATAATACATTACCTTTTTTTTTTCTTCTTCTCCTTTCTCTCTTTTCTTTCTCTCTTCTGGTGGGTGGGTGTTTGGTTTGGGGGACATGCTTATAAGATCCCCCATTTGCAATCTTTTTCCCATTGAAGGGACAACACATACATGTATTGCTGAGTGGCAGCAACATGCAGCAGCAGATGGCGCCGGAGGGGGGGTTGTGCACTGTGCGGGCACGTAGGGGTAGGAGCATTCGCGCCTACTTGTCAAGCCTGACTAGTCGTGCCTATCTGACAGGTGCAACCTATTTCGGGTATTTTTTACTTATATTTTGACCCGTTGACCGTATTTTTACTTGTATATAAATTTAAATATTTTTAATAAAAATAAAAAATAACATTTTATTTAAAAAATATTTTAATATAAAAAAGAGTTGTGCCTATTAGATAGGCGCGATTAAAAAAAACGTATCATTTTCGTAAATAATCCAGCTGACAACCTATTTTAGTATATAATTTTTTTTAATTTATTTATATAAAAAAACCCGGATATCCCAATAGTTAAAATGTTTTTTTTATAACTGATTCAAATAAATTGATTATTTACGAAAATAACTCAACTGTAAAATTTTGTACAAAAATTACTTGTTTTCTACACCGTATGTTGGTGCCAGTCATTTCACCACCTGCACCAACCCCTATCATCCTTTAATGATTGTCCGGTCTATAAAAAATGATTTTCTTTTTATCGACATTGTATTTATCAGCACCGATATGTATTTTTTTCAAATATACTTAAAATACGAGTATTCTGGGATTAAAAAAAGGAAAAAATAATATTTTAAAAGGTGTCAGCATTCCCGCTGCCAACACTAGTTCAAATAAAAAAATAATTTTTTTTTGTTTTTTTGGTGTCAACGTTCACTTTGTTGACCCCTTGTGTAGTTTTTGAAAAAAATGAATTTATCGGCGTACTCTACTTGCTGGAATCGGTGAAAAGAAGAGAAGAAGGTTAAGGCAAATGCATGAGAAAAAACCACGCAACTAGAGCACGTCAGCAAAAAGAAAAAAAATTCAAAAACCACATTGGTGTCAGCAAAGAGAACGCTGACACAAGAAAAGCAAAAAATCAATTTTTTTTAAATTTTGAACCAGTGCCAACAACATGAATCTCGACACTAAAAAAACAAAAAATAAAAAAATTTAAATTTGAATCGGTATTGGTAACAAGAACACCGATACCTATTAAAATATTATTATTTCTTTTTTTAATCCCGAAATACTCGTATTTTTAAATGTATTTAGAAAAAAAACATACTAATGCCAACGTACACAGTGTCGATACCAAAAGAAATCATTTTTTATAGACCGTGTAACATCCTTAACCCTTATTTGTCACCGGAATAGGGTCACAGAGCAGTACCAAAATTTACAGATCAAATACAGATAAATTCATATCATTATGCATTCATATCTTAAACTTGTAATAATCAATCATATCATCTCTTAAATGAGCTATCAAGGACGAAAATACATACTAGAAACAAGTCGGGGCTAAACTCAGTACTCAGAGAATTTTTCACAACGTCAAAATTTTTCTAAGGTGCAGGGGACACACGCCCATATAGTTCACATGGTCAAGAAACACGCCTGTGTCTCAAGCTGTGTGGGTATTCAAATTAGGGGCATACGGCCCTGTCACAACCCGTGTCTAAATCAGGGTGCTCATTGACCTGGGTCACAAGGCCAAGCCACACGCCATTATGCTAGGCTGTGTGTGCCTACTGACTTGCATTAATTAGATGCAGGAGTCACACGGCCAAGCCACACGCCAATGTACTAGGTCATGTGAATAATTTTGAGCATTCTGTTTCTCAATTTTTAAGATGCAGTAGACACACAGTTAGATCACATGCCCATGTGCTAGGCCGTATGTCACACACGACTGAGACACATGCCCGTGTCCCTGTCCGTGTGGACGAAAATAGGCTATTTTCCAAGCCACATTTCTCACCCAGTTTATCTTCCGCCTACATCAACACCTAGACACATTCACAAGGTAATACAAGACATTTAAATAAAGCCAAAACCAAGTTTAACACATATCATAATACCCCTTATATCCAAGTATTCAATCTTACCTAATTAACCATATAAATATATAAACTTATATTCATATTTCTCCAATCATACTATCACAAATCATAAATTAAACACAAAGTACATATTAAGCCACACATACATATACATATCAAAATATGTTTAACTCAAGTTATTCTAATGGCTAATTTCAGCCAAATACATATATGCCATCATTAGCCAAATTTAGCCTATACATGCCATTATAACCAAAATTTAGTATGTTACATATACCAACTAAGTTGATGGATAGAGTGAGGTATCTCTGCCAAGCTTCCAACCCAAAGAGCCTCCGAATTACTATAAAATAGGGAAAATAAAACAGAGTAAGCATTTAATGTTTAGTAAGTTCGTATGACATGGAACTTAACTTACCATTCATCACAATTAAGGTAAGCATTCAAGGTGTAATCAAACCAAATTGACCAAAAGCCCGAACACATATCCTTATCAATCTTGTTAGACATGTATTACATATAAACATTAAGAAACATGTATGAGCTCAATAATAATAATATTTCAATGTACATTTATTTTCCACATAATCTGTCCATATTACATGTACAAACATTTCCATATATTTCAGATTTATTTAGGTAATAGTTCCTTTCGAACCCATGTTATTTTATATTAGAACTTTGCCCGTTGAACCATTTAAAATATCGATGGATACATGGGAAGTACACATGAAATGTACAAAAATGTAAATCGTCAATTCATGTATTATCCGTTAATACATATTCAGGAATGCTCATACGAGCACATGAACAAGAAGCTCTTTCAAGCCATATAACGGGAAGCTCATACGAGCCAATATTGGGAAGCTCTAGAGAGCTACAAATCATAAAGCTCATAAGAGTCAATTATCGGGAAGCTCGTAAGAAACATATAATGGGAAGCTCATAAGAGCCAATATCGGGATACTCATTAGAGCTAATAACGGGATGCTCTTTTGAGCTATGGTGTGTCTGCAACACATGGAGGACCACAACCTATTCGGGAACCCTGTATCCATCAAATTTAATTTATTCAAACGAGAGACATTGTCAGATATGTGATTGATTTTCATACATGACAATTACTATAAAACCCCTAACCCGTATCTGTCGCCAGAACAGGGTTACAGAGTATTACCAAAATTTACAAGACAATTACAAACATTTCATGTAATTTATTATTCACATGCAAAAATAATCATACCGTCCCTTGAATGGACCCTCAAAACCCAATTTAAACATTAGAAACAATTCGGGACTAAACTGGGGACTCAAAGAATTTTTCGCGAAATTTAGAATTTTTTCTCATACACAGGGGTCACATGCCCGTATGAGTAAGTCGTGTGGCTCACACGGCCAAGTGACATGCCCATGTCTCAGGCCGTGTGGGCATTCGATGTGAGGTACACGACCGTATTCCAGCCCATGTCCTTACTTCTGTAACTCTCTGACTTGTGCCACACGGCCTGTCACACGCCCTTGTGCTAGGCCGTGTGGTCAATTTAATTTTCACAAATTAGGCGCAGGTTTCACATAGCCAAGGCATATGCCTGTGTTCTAAGCCGTGTATCTCACACGGCTGAGACACATGTCCATGTCTCCGCCCATGTGCCCAATTCTGAGCATTCTGTTTCTTAATTTTAGGATGTAGGGGACACACAGCCAACCACATGCCCATGTGCCAGGCCGTGTGTCATACACGGTCAAGACACACGCTCATGTGCCAAGCCGTGTGTCACACACGGTCAAGACACACGCTCGTGTGTCTACCCGTGTGGACAAAAAAAGGCCATTTTCTAGCCTTATTTCTCACCCAAATTTGCCAATAACCTACAACAATACTTGTACATATATACCAACAAATTTGCAAGAATATATTTATTTTACCCTAGTTCAATCTAACCATACCTTATACATGTATGTATTAAACATAATATAACTTTATATTATCATACCAAAATATACCATTACTAGCCATTCAAATGGCTAGATTACAAACATCCATTTATATATCATCATTGGTAAAATTAGCTTATACATGCCATTATATCAAAATAAGTTTTCCATTTATACCAAAACAAGCTGGAGGATAGTGTGATGATACTCCGACCGATCTCCAACCTTTACGAGCTTCCAAGCACTATAAACAGAGAAAGGAAACCTAGTAAACATTTAATGCTTAGTAAGTTCGTATAATAGGAACTTACCATATATTTACATTTAAGATAAGCATACAATAATACATCCAAGCAATTTGGCTTATAGCCTAAACACAACTTCACCAATAATGTTAGTCAAGTAATTCACATAATACCAAGAACATGGATGAGCTCATCATTTAATGTCTTTCATATACATATGCTTTCCATATCATTATTCCATATTACATGTACACTTTAATGACAAATCATTTCAAGTTCAGTTTAGCCATATTAGAACTTTACCTGTTGAATTTATTTGAAATATCGATGGATACACTCATATAGTACACTTTAGCGTACACTACTATAATTCGTCAATTAATTTCCAAGGGTACCCAATTAGGGCACATAATTGGGAAGCACACTCTCAAGCCTTGTAACGGGAAGCTCACATAGAGCCATTTTGGGAAGCTCACAAAGAGCCTATCGGGAAGCTTATCTGGACTATATAATGGGAAGCTCATGAGAGCCATAACCGGGAAGTTTACATAGAACCATATCGGGAAGCTCACGAAGAGCCTATCGGGAAGCTCAATAAGAACCATGTAACAGGAAGACTCGGATAGCCATATATTGGAAAGTTCAAGCGAGCATTATCGGGAAGCTCACAAAGAACCAATTTAATGGGAAGCTCACGAAGAGCCTATATCGGGATGCTCATAAGAGATAAGGTGTGCCCACAACACATGTAGGATCACAACCTATCGGAACGCTCTGAAGAGCTATAACGAGAAGCTCGCAAGAACCATATAACAGGAAGCTCAAAAGGGCTAATAACAGGATGCTTTTTCGAGCTGTGGTGTGTCCACAACATATGCAAGACCACAACCAAATCGGGAAAAACTTGTATCCATCGAATTTCATTTATTCAAACGGGACTTAACAATTCTCGGGCATTTTGGATATAAAATCAATTTCATATTCATAAAAATTCATAATTCACATATACAACATTCAATTCAAACATGAAAATATACACAATTTAGTTACACGAACTTACCTCGATACTTCTTCGTATACGAAACCTACTAATCCGAAACTTTTTGTTTTCCTCGATCCAACTCAGTATTAGGTCTTTCAGGATCTATATAAATGAATTTAACATCAATTTAATCCATTTCATACTCAATTTAATTCAATTTACATCCTAGGCAAATTACTTTTTTGCCCTTATACATTTCATAAATGATGATTTCGTCCCTAAGCTCAGAAAATGAAATTCATGTAATTTAATCCTTATTCCAAACCTAACCGAATTTTCATATAACTTTTACAGCACATGTATTTCACAATAATTCAAAATTTTCTTAACTTTTACATCTTTACAATTTAGTCTATAAATCATATTTTCATTAAAATTCACTTTGTAAAGTTGTTTATTTATCAACAACCTTTCACTTTCTACCATAAATTTCAAATTTCAGCATATTCATCTATGTCAAAACTTCTATACTTTGGAACTTTTCAAATTAGTCCCCAAAATAGATAGATTAAGCTTGTCTATCTTCAAGCTCCATAGCTAGGGTTTCCATGTCTTTTTATTTAGGAAAGATGATAAAATGATCATATTTTTCTTTATTTTATTATATAGCATCTTTTTATCCTTTACTTTCCAATTAAGTCATTTTCTTTATTTAATTTTCCATTGATGACTATCATACTTATCTACTAGCTCCTCTAATTGGTTTATTTGCCATATAAGGACCTCAAATTTTCAATTCCATAGCTATTTGATCCCTTTAGCTACTAGAATTTAACTTTTGCACTTTATGCAATTTGGTCATTCTCATCAAATTAAACATGTAATTGGTAAAATTTCCTAATGAAATTTTCATACGATATTTTTATCATAATGCAAACCATACAATAATATTAAAATAATTTTTCTTCTGGACTCGGATTTGTGGTCCCAAAACCACTGTTCTGATTTCATTGAAATAGGCTGTTACAACGAGCAATCATTAGAAGATGATCGAGGGTGGTGTCGGCGGTGAGATGGCCGAAACCAACATGCACTATAAAAGACAGGTCATTTTCGTAAATAATTAATTTTTTTGTGTAAAAAAAACCCAATACTTAACATTCTTTGATCCAAATGCTTTCTAAAGATTTACTTGTGCCACCCATAAACACATAATACTAGATAAAGGTTATTTAATTACTATTTAAAAATTATATTTAAATATTATTTTACTAAATTTGAACAATTAATTCATTAATTACATTTTTTTATTAATATCACACCTTAACCAATATTTAGCATTTTCCTTGCACAATATATATAGTAAGTATGTAACAGTTCGATTTTCAATGGTGTCGAAAATATGATGTACAGTTCGTTTTTCAGTGGTGTAGAAATAATGATTTTGGAATCCATTTCTGACGAGGAAGTCCATAATATTATTATTTAATATTTATGGGTTAGTATAAAGTTTAACTAAAGTTTGGTCCTTTAATTTTGTCAATTAGATGGTTAATTGTAGTAGGACTAAATTGCAAAGTGATAAAGTTTAATCGCTAAGGATTTTTAAATTAGTTTAGGGACTAATTGAACAATTGGAGCCATTCATCCACTAAGTTTCTTATTACAATTATGTTTAATTAATTAAAGTTTAAGTTAAATAATTAATGTTCATTAGTTATAATTAAAATATATAGACATAAGTATTAAATAAAAGAATCATTTTCTTCCATCTTCTTATTCAACCGTCTAAGGAAAAAAATATAGGGTTTGACATTTTCATGTTAAAGTCCTTGATTGGTAAGTTGTTTTTAATCCATTTCTTTTAACTTTTATGTTTTTGAGATCCAAGAGCTTGATTTAGCTAACCTGGGGATTAATTTGTAAAACTATTAAAGTTTTCAAAAGTTTTCATTTTTGAGTCTTGAATATTTTGGTACTAATTGTTAGGTTTTAAGTTTAGATATGAAAAATGATTAATTTGTAAAGTGAAACTTTTTAGTTTTGACATAGGGACTAAAGTGTGAATATTTTGAAATTAGCATAAAATTTTGGAAATTATTGTCAATATAAGGCTGTAAAAGGATGTAATTGAGATCGGTTTCAAATCAAAGCTCAATTTTGAAAGATATGACATTTTCGGCTTTAGAGACTAAATTGAATAAAATGTAAAACTTTAGGAATTTTGTAAAATGAAAATTAAATTTTCATATGCATGTAATTAATTGATATAAGGTATTTAGGATTGGCACGTTTGGGTCAAGATTTGAATCAAGTTGAGTATAATCAAGAAAAGGGAAATTGTTGATTAGTCCTTATGATTCAACTTGTTTGTTGAGTTTTTTTAAGTAAGTTCATATGACATATATATTCATATTTAATTTTTATATGTACGTGAATTATAATCTTTGCATATATGTGTATGTAATTTGAGTTATTTACAAATTGGTTAAAAATGTGAGATAAGAACTGAATTGTAAAGAAATGATTAAACGAGTTAATTGTGCCGAGTGGACATATTAAGGATATGATAAAATTGGCATGCCAATATGGTTAGTTGCGTGCTTGTACGAGTTTGCACTTCGGTGCCTTTGTTTGCACTTCAGTGCCCTATGGTGTGGTGTAGTTACCCGTATATTTGATCTATTTATTAATTCATTGGTCTACTGGAATATTTTTAAGGGAATTGTCAGATAATGTTATGAATTATGCTCAAATGACTATATATACTAGGATGATATAATGATGTTATGTTTGATGATTCAGATAGAATGACATTGAATTGATTGTGTTGTTAGATTAAATGTTATACGAATCATAATTGATTATCTCAACTTACTATTGTGAAATGCGAAAGAGAGAGTTGTGTATTTACCTAATTCGCTGTGTAATTATGTTTTGAGGTAAGTTTACCATTTTAAACCTATGAACTTCTAGCATTCGAATGCTTACTCTGTTGTTTTCTTTTTTTGTAGTTGTCATTTGCGGAATCTATAGGTTAGATCATCTTGGGAATCACATTATCCGTTTTCGATTGGTAGCTTTTGAATGTTTTCTTTGGTCATATGTGACATGTATATAGATGTTATTATATGTGCTTACTTGATGGATAAATTGGTTTGAAATGTTTAATGTTGGAAGTGTGGAATGATTAAATGCATAACATAATGTAATGTTTGGTATATGTAGTAATTTTTAATCTATCATCTAATAGATAAATTGAGTATGTTTTAATATGACATGGTTAAAAGTGGTAAGATGCATTGGTAATATGTTGTGTTATAATGAACACAACTCCAATGGCATTTTGAGTTTGTTAACGCATAGTAAATTGGACGAATATGAATGTTTAAGCCGAAGGTTTGTTGGTTGAATTGGGTATAACTTGGATTGACTGTGGTTACCAATTTGTGGAAATGATGGAATGAAAGTTTAGAAATAGTTAAATGAATGGTCAATATGTTTTTGGACTGATTTGTGCAGGTTATAAGTGTATAATATACACCAATTGAGCTAATGTTTCGCTTGGCATGGAATAGGTACCAAATGGTCTAAATGTACCAAACAGAGTCCATGTCAAGACGAGAACTCTCCTCGTTGCACGTCAATTGACAATTTGTGATGTCCAATGTCGCACTATGACAAATTGTGGCAACATCATGACGTGGAGAGACATCACGATGACGGCCCTGATTTTCAAATTTTACAATTCAGTCCAAATTCATGCTCGAGTCAACAAAGAGTTTTTGTAAACTCGATTAGGCTCGGATTTAGTTGTGAAACATAATATGATGTGCTTAAGCTATAAATGTCTGTTTGATTGACATAATTACTGTGTTATTTCGGTAGTTGCTCCAGCAACGATTGTAGCACCCCGTAACTAGTACCCTATGATCAGGTTGGGCGAGGGGTGTTATAGATACTGGTTAGAGAAGCCTTATGAAGCTACACTAAATAATGTAACATATGTAAGATTATATATTGATAAAATGTATATAGTTTGAACCATATACAATAACACTAATAAAGTATTATATATAGAAAATTGAATTAATAATTTATTTTTATTTAAAATTATTAAATATAAACTTTTAAAAAGTATATATAATTACATAAAGTAATACCAGGTTTCTTTGTTGACTCATATCCATTTGTTCTCTCTCTTTTCACTTAACATTATTATATATTTTTATAATGTTCAATTTTATTTTGATCTCACTACTATACTTAAATTTAAAAATTTAAAATTTATACTGTAATTTCCAACACATTTGGTCCTATATTTTATAATATTATTAGTTAATTCAAATAGTTAATTATTTTAATTAAATGTTTATGTTAAATTTTTAAACACATATGTTTCCAAAAAAAAAATGCATTTTAATATGATGAGTTAAAATAATGTTTTTAAAAAATCCATTACATCATTTTAAGAGAAATTATTTAGACTAACTAATGATATATAATAATAGAGGAAATAATTAGATCAAATAAAGCATATAGACCCCTTTCAGAAGAAGGCATATGGACTAAATCACAAATTTTAAGCATGGTAGAACATCATACCATAGTGACAAAAGACAATCTTATACCTAACACAATCATTCTTAATATATACATGATATAATTAAAAAAGCAACGATAATATGAGGAATTTTTACTAATTCATTATATTTAAAGAATATGCATATGATATATAAACAAAATGTGATATAAAGAAATAATACTAATTATCCCTATAATCTACTAATTACAACTATATTAAAGGCTATCAACACTCACTTCAAGTTAGTTTGTCGATGCTGCATGCGGAACTTGCAGAGTAGATTGTGATTAGTCTATAAACAAGCCATTGGTAAAGACTGACATCTGTTTATCTAACATTAAATGAAATAGGCTAGAGACCATATCTAATTTTCTTTGATAAAATGGCCGATTGATTTCAATGTGTTTGGTCATATTGTGTTGCACTGGATTTTGAGCCTAATATAGGGCTATGGCCTCAAGGTTTCTTCTTGTCAAGTACTGTGACAATGTGCTATTTTAACCATCCATTTACAATTTCCAATACAAGGATGATTCATTCTTGTCCAAAAATTTCAATTCTTCCAATATCTTTCACGCCATAAAATCGAACAGCACCTTAAGCCATAGCCCTATATTAAGCTTATGCACTTGATTGAGTACAATTCTCTTCTTGCTTCTCCAAGTGAGTATATTTCTCCCAACATGCCATCACATTATAAGGCTTCTATTTCATCCATTGGACTTTTTTGGGGAAGAGACAACTTTTCTTGGGTAGATGTTAGATATACTAAAGTGTGACAAAGATAAATTAGCCATCCTACTGTGCCTTAGAAATATAGAAACAAGATTTTTTTCAATTCTGTTTATCAAATTTTCTTCCTTTGTAGCATGTCTTCTTCATTCACTCTGAAGAAGAAGAGGATGAGGTTGAAGGAAGCTTTACATGTTGCAATACCATATGGATGAAAGTCGAGAAGTAGAGGAACTTGGGAAATGGTAAGCTTCCTTACCCCTTTGTACTTGTGTGTTGAAGAAAGAGGTAGTGTAAGAACTCTTAAAATCTTTGTATAGTTATCGATTTTGAGCTATAAGAGTTGAACATGTAACGCCCCAAATTCCACCTGATTCACTTGGTTTGGATTCGAGTGTTACTACACAAAACTCAATCATTAAAGAAAACAACTTACATTTACCCAATTCTTTAAACATGTATTGTGGCACTTTAATTAAATACTTATTACAAGAAAACAATGGATGTATTTAAAAATATATTTGATTACAACAGACTCGATTCAAACCTTACAAAATGGAAGTTATTTATTATAGACTCGAAGGGCGTATTCCTATACTACGCCACAAATGCACTGTATGCATAATAGCCCCATTCCGTCACCACTTTGGCGTACTTCTAGCATTGTCTCTCCAGGCAAAGTCTCATATCAGATACCTAGAAAGCAATAATAGATCTTGTAAGTGCAGGGGTACTTAGTGAGCTCATTAACTATACCTTGATGGATGCTTTGCAATCTTACTCGAATTAATATGGCAACCATCATTCTATATTATTTATTCTGGTAGATACCAACACAATTTTATCGTTCTCTTATACACTAGTTATCTTATCTTATCATATTGAATCTCCTTATTTAGCTAACTAAAAAGATCCTTCCAAAGTTTCATAATTCTCTTATCTCATAATAATTTCTTAATAGTACATACTTTCAGAAACCACCTCCAATAATCATTGCCTTAACTCATACTCTTATCTAAATAGTTGTTCATTGACATTTA